>NW_027070237.1:196018-278556 GCF_002906115.3 Quercus suber
GGCCCTAAGGGTGTTAAAATGGCCTTCCTTGATAGTAGATGTGAAAGCGTGTACCGTCCACTCTGGGAGCATGATGAACTCCCTAAGTCCATCAGCTCCCACGACGGACCTAACTATTGGCTCTTCGTCGTCAGCTGAACCCTCTTTATTTCGATCATCTCCAAGCCCTCATTTGTTGAGGACGAGGAGGATGATGACGGACTACTCTCCTCGCTCGGGGCGTCGTGGTCTTTGGGACCTAACGGGTATACCTCTTCGTAATCCGTCCCGTCACGGACGACCAACTGATTACTCGACGCACTAGACATGGCCTACAGGTAATGACAAAACCTAAGACTCTGACGGGTTTGGAAAGAACGACGGGCGCATAAAGTGTAAAAAGAGATAAATAAGAGCTAAAATAAAAGAGGACGGATAGGAAACAACTCACTAGAAGATCGAAGTAAGCAAGATGTGGCAGGCGACGAGTATGTGAGTGAACGGAATGTTCTCTGTCAGGTGTGACAGACTCGCTCTGACAATTTCTTCCAGCAACAAGTGAAAAAATGAGGGGCGGAGGGTCGATATTTATAAAGGATGTGCACGGAAGACGAAGCGCACCTCGTTCCAAAACAATGGCCATTGACCGGATGACACTTGGCACACTCATTAATGTGTTAACTCCTGATCCAGCAATGTACGGATGGAAGTTCACGGATCTAGGTGTCATGAAAACATGATCGAGATTTTAAATCCGTCACCCCATGGGTCCGTTCTCTTATGCATGACAGACCCATCGGGTGAGGGGGCAACTGAAAGGGAGAAAATACACGCTAGGATGCCTATTGTGATTGTACGGGCCGGCTACAGTCCGTGGACTAAGGATAGACGAGCCGTCATTTGCAGGGGCTTAAGTGGACGGACCTCATGTGGACGGACCTGATACGGACGGAGACGAAGAAAGATGGGCTGGTTGGCCATGGGCCTGTTGGACCCCTTAGTGGGAATATTTTGGCCCATTCTCGTAAGGCCCTAAACAGAGTCCTTACGCTACTTGGATTCTAGAAATCTCATATATTTGGTAAAGATCTTCCCTATAAGGAGAAGATCTGTCCACCACGTTTCGACTCTAAAAAGGAGGACTCCTACAAGGAAAAATATGCAGCGGAAAATAAATAACACGGTGATTTGTTTACGAATGGGAAAAACCCTAATGGCAAAAACCCCACCGGGTGATTTTCAGGTCACCACTCCCGAAACTCCACTATTATCAAATCAAGTGGCTACAAGTAAAGGAATCCCAAGTACCTTACCAACCTACAGTTGAACCCTTACCCCAATACCCAATTGGACTTGATCTGTAGTGACAATTTCCACCTTTGATGCACGGCTCCCAAGTACGTGACTAACCAATGCGCGGATCCAAGTACGCGACTTCAGAACACCAACTTAAGGAAGAATGGTTGGCTGCAAAGTTCTTCAGTTCATCCACGTGATGAATAGCAGGAAGATGCTTGGTTACAAAACCCTAGGTCAAGAACTTCGTCTGTTGAGCACACTTTGCATAAACAGAGATTTCTCAATGATAATACAACTTGTGTCTACCAAAACGGCTCTTAAAATAATCCTTTTATATGTTTAGGATTAGAAGAAAAGAAAGCCCAAAAACATATTCACGGATCCCAAGAAAATCAGATTGGAATTCTGACTTTTTAAATCTCGACAGATAGCAGGTGTCGAGGTAGCTATCGAGAGGTGTTGAGCTTTAAAAACTTTGCACTTCAGCTTGCTTTTTCTTGGACAGACTTGATGACTTCAACACTTGACCTTGAAACATTGTTTCTTGAAGTATTAAAAACACCTAGAACTACCCAATTACAAGCAGAGTGCATTTTGTTAAAGGATTAGCTAATTTACATAACTAAGTGACATATGTTCTTAAACAAGTTAAAACATATATGTCCTAAAATGGAGGATATGGTTTGGCATTGAAACTCTTCACTTTTCACTAAAGATGGGTGTGTTTGGGTTTGGGTTTGGGTTTGGCCCGTTTGGGTAGTATGTCGCATCCAATATTGTTAATGCGATTCTTATTCTAAGGTGGAAAATTCAAAAAGACAATTGATAAATTGGAATATAGGACCAAGTTTAGAGAGGTACCAACCGCATGGAATTTTTATCTTATTTTTGTGGTCTGGAATTTGAAGCGAAAAGTTGATTTTGTAGCATTGCATAATTTTAAAAAAATAAAATAAAATAATCTTTGCCGTTTCCGATTTGTTGGGAAACTCCTTGGCCTACCACTTGCACATGACTTGTGTGGAAATGATAAAAGACCAAATTAATGAATTTCTAGAAACCTAATTTAGAGAAGAAACATCAATTTCTATGATACTTAAAACCTCCTATAGGTGTAATTTTTTTTTTTTTTTTTTGAGAAACAAAAATAGGAGTTTTTATGGCTATATTACACTTCCGGGTAGGGAGCCCTTGACAAACCTCCCAGCTGAAGGTACGCATCTGTCAAAGTGTGTGGGGAATAAACCCCACTAAGTTTGCCCGCCAACGGACTCCTGCGGGCAGCGTGATTCTATAGGTGTAATTAAGTTGGTTTAATTTGGTAAAGTTTGTCCCATAAATTGTAAACATTAAATTTTTTTTTTTTTTTTTAAAGATTGGTAAAGTTTTTTGTAGTAAAATAAAGGAACATGTTTGTGATCAAATTCCACATATACTATGAGCGTTTATAAGAAGGGAGAGGACTACCTCTTATCGTATAGCCACAGGTCCAATTGGTTTCAAATGGATAAAAGACAAATCCTTCAACAAAACTTATATTAAGGCGTTCAATAGTAATAAATTAAATACACTTAAATAGATTCCAATTGATATTAAGTTAAGATTCTCACCATTTCATTTCATGGATAAGAATTTAATTGAATTGTTTTTTCTACCAATGATAAACATTGTTAAGGAAAATGATGACTTGTCAGCTCAGCTCGACCAAAGAGAAGGTAGTTGATATGGAAACTTTAATTAATTATGTGCCAAGTCAGTAAGGGAGCCCACACCAAATGTCATTATATGGGAAGGCATTCATGTTTACCTATCATCACTAGACCTTGCGACACCACACCAAGCTTTGTAATAAGGGGAAGAATACTAGGTGTCCGATGCATCATGCATGATATAACTTCTCATAATTAGGAGATGAGTTTGATATTAGATGAACAAAATATACATTACAATAGTCCAACGTTTTGAATTAATTCAATCTCAAACGACAATAATATAAATATGAGACATAGACCAAAACAAGTATGCATGATAACTCTTATTCTGCAAAATCACCCATACTCTCATACAACTAGTTTACTGACTTAGGCATCACAAAGTCTCCCCAATGGCAAGTCGAAACACTAATCAAATTGTATTAAGATTCTCATTTAATAGTAGTGAATTAATAAAATGATGAAACGCCTCATATATCTTTAATTATTTTGAAAAAAATTCAACCACAAAATGGAAAAATATTGGTCCATTGACATCAAACTATCAGAGTCGACCATTAAATTTGGAGAGTATTTGCTCAATTACGTTACTCTCACATTAGAAGAGAAGGTAATATGGTCGCTCACAATCTAACTAGGTATGCTAAGAATGTTTCAAATTATATTATGGCAAGTCGAAACACTAATCAAATTGTATTAAGATTCTCATTTAATAGTAGTGAATTAATAAAATGATGAAACGCCTCATATATCTTTAATTATTTTGAAAAAAATTCAACCACAAAATGGAAAAATATTGGTCCATTGACATCAAACTATCAGAGTCGACCATTAAATTTGGAGAGTATTTGCTCAATTACGTTACTCTCACATTAGAAGAGAAGGTAATATGGTCGCTCACAATCTAACTAGGTATGCTAAGAATGTTTCAAATTATATTGTGTGGATGGAAGATACTCCACCACATATCCACAATGTAGTTTAGGCGGATTCTGCCAATTTTGATTAATAATATTTCAGTCTTGATTCTCAAAAAAAAAAAAAAAAAGGAGTATGTTAATTACCATTGAATGCAAATGTAACTCTTGTGATATATACTTAGATCCATGTCTAAACGTTATTGTGCTTAAGAAATATATCATTCTTACTATCAATGGTACTATAATTCAATAATTACAACGGGGGAGAAGATTTAAACCATTAAAAAAATCATGAGGTATACCAATTGAAATACAAGCTATTGGCACTTTACCATTAACATATAGTTTGATGCAATAAGCATATATACTTGATTTTCCAAAATGACCAAAAAAAAAAACAGAGGCTTTTGTAATTGGCTATAGCCTTTTATTTTTCTTAAATACATCTCTTATTCCTTTTGATGCAACAATAATTCGATGTCAAATTCTTTATGCAACAACAACCTACTTTTTGAGATGAAAAAAAAAAAAAAACTTTTTATATGTTTTTTTTCTCTTCCTTATTTTGGTTGAAGATGCTTAGCCTCCGTTTGGATGCCAATCAAAAGTGAAAATTATTTCATTATTTAGTTAATTTTTGTTATTATTTATAAACCTCACTGCATTTTTTGGTACTATTAATGAGTTTTACTATACTATTTTAACTAACTTTTACCATTATTTACAGTACTTTCAATAATAAATTTTCAATTTTAGTAAATTAAGTGGTATCAAAGTAGACCCTTATACAGTGATGTCAAATTCATTCGGAAAATGTGCCGGCCCAAATAGCAAAAAACAAAATACTTTTTATATGTTTTTTTTCCCTGTTTTTGGTTGAAGTCTTGAAGATGCTTATCTATGGAAATTTCATTCTGAAAATGTGCCAGCCCAAATAGGATCTCAATCTTGGATTAGGCCTTAAAGCATGAAAAGTCCTGAGCCCATTAGAATATCAAATTGTTTGGGCTTACTAAACAATTTGCAGGCCAGGCACAGCCCAATTCTTGCTACCCCTATTCCCAAGTCATTCGGGTTTTCTTGTTCCCCAATCTCTTTCTTTCGGCCATTGCTGGTTGATTTAGGGTTTAGAAAAACTTTGAATTTATTACACCATTCTCTCTCTCTCTCTCTCTCTCTCTCTGTGGAAGAAAATTATTTCACAAAAATCATATAAATGCAACAATTTGAAATCTCTAACTAGAAAAAGATGGCATCTTGGGGAAGAGTTCGGCAATCTAAGCTGAAGCACATGGCTTTTCAATGGAAGAGATACCATTCTCAAAACCCTTTTGCCTCACAAGCGAGAAAAACATGTCTTTCACAAAACCCATCTCGGATTTTTCAAAACAGTGACACAGCCTCTGGTTTTTGCAGGAGCATGAGGCTTTTTGGTGCTCCAGCTCAGGTTATTTTCTTGGCCATAGTTTACTGTTTCTTTGGTTTTTTATTTTTCTTATTTGTAAATAGAGGTTTTTTTTTGGGGGGGGGGGTTTATTGCTATTATTTATTTGGTTTTGTGCTCTGGCAGGGTTCAAGTTCGAGTTTACCATTGATTTCGGCAAATGGGTATGTGGGAAATCGTCATTTTAGTGTCTTCAATGAGTTTTCAGAAAAAATGAAAGTCGAAGCTAACAGGTATGGGAGTTAGTTTGTTCTGCTTTATTAAGCTTGTTCTTTTAACATATATAGATAAAACAGTCGATTTATTGTTAAAATTTATACGTTGTTTGGTAGCTGATCATTGTCTTAAGAGCGTTATGTGCATGTGCTAATATAAAGGTGGGGGCTTTGTAACCGGGTAACTTTTTGGTTGCTTCTTCTTGTTCAACATCTATGCTTGTTTGACTGTCTCACAGTTTTCTTTGTGTTTGTTTGTGTGTGTTGTGTAGTTGCTTCTAGAGAAATTATATATATTTTTTTGGATAAGTAATAAGAGTTTTATTGATAATAAAAGAACAATGTGTTTATGATTGTAAACTAAAAATGAAGTATAACGTTGATTTCTAAGTTTTTAGTTTCATGCAAATTATTATTTAAAAAAAAAAAAAAAACCACAATATAACTTTGATTTTGAGGTGAGAACAAAATCTTTTGTATTGCTTTGATTGGGTCTTTAGTAAGGGATTTTAGCGTTGGACTAGGCAGAGGGATTTCTTAAATTAGATAATGTGTTATATGCTTTGATGTTACTTCTACAGCAGTTTTGCATTTGTGTGAAAATTTTAAGTTTGGATAAGGATTTGTAGTGTCTGGATGACAATGGCTTACGTCCCCATTCCCATTTTGAAGCTGAAAAAAGTCCCTGGTTTAAACTATGGGACACTAAATTTGTCATTTTGTTGGTCGCAGAAACCCAGAGCTTCAGAAGTCACTCAAGGAGCTGAAAGAGAAAGCAGAGGAGCTGAAAGTGGCGAAAGAAGAATTGAAAAATAGGTAATATTGTAATGTAGCCACCTAATAAATTTTGTAATTTTGCCTTATTAATTAATAGGCTGAGACATACCGTTGTATGTCAAGGCTTAGTGGACACTTCAATGGAGGGATTGAGATGGTGAAATGGCGAATGCAGAACAAAGCAGACAACTGAGCAGCTGTACAAGCATGTGGATAGTGCGTGGACAGAGGCTGAAGCTACAGCTAAAAAGGTTTGATTTAAATATTCCTTCATGTGCTGCCACAGCCAAGACAAGTGATAAAGAACACCATCTTATGTTTCTAAATAAATTTTATAAGTTGTTTTTTATATATTCCTATTGATTTCTTCTGATATTCTGCAATATTCATGGTTCTGGTCTCTAGTGACTTTGTTTGAGTGCTTTTGCTTGAGTTTGTATTTTCATCATTGGCGGACTTGTATTTTAAAAAAAAATTCCACCGTTTGTGGTTTCTTCAAACATGTTTTAGGATTGTATGTTTAGCTTGTAGGGCAGGTCCTATGGGCTGTCTTGGAAAATATGAAGTGTCTTTGGCACTCATCTTGCAGGATCAATTGTTAAGACTTGGATATTCCTCAATGTCCTGGGTTTTTTTATTTATTTATTTATTTTTATCTTTCAAAGTTACCCTAGGTGATGGGTCTCATTCTTCACCTTAACCTTACAAGAAGAGGAGGTGCCATTTGAGGTAGAGCTTGTGGGCCAATGTCCTAGCTATTTGTGGAATATGAGAATCATAAGAATAGTTGTATGCTTCCAGAAGAAATTGAAGAATTTCTTAGGGAATCCTACTTGTTACTACCATATTAGCTAAGGGCCCTTGTAAAGTATCTAAAGTGACTGTCATCTATATCAATGAAGTATGCCAATAAGCTCTAGCTCAAACAACACCTCCTCTCCCCCATTGAAAGGAGTGGAGGGTAAGTTAGTTCAAACCCATTGGGTGCGTGTGTAAACTTACTAATACAAAAAAGCTATATTAGTGAAGTACGATTCATGAAATTTATGTTGTTTTTAGGTTTCTACCAACATGAAAGAGAAGATCTCATCTGCAAAAGAGGAGGTCAGCTTTTTATTCCTAATTTTAACACATCATTGATGTACTGCTACATATTTTGCATGGATGAGTGATGACTATTTATTAGTTATTTATTATGTGTTACGTGATTAGGTCAAAGAAAGTTTTGGGATTGGGAAGGAAGAGTCTTCAGAATTTAATGGTACTTCAGCTAAACATGGTACTGAAAGTAAAGATGGAAGTAAAGCATCATCTGGAGAAGAGAATTTCCAGCAGTCTGCGTCTAGCGAAACTGCAGAAACTTTGTTTAGCAAACTTAAGTCCAGTCTTCCTTCTCAGAAGGTTTCGTTGGCCTTCCAGAAATTAAAGGAAGCAAAGGTTGCTGACTTAGCAAAGAAGGGATATGGTATTGTAAAAGATGAATTAAGTGGTACCACAAGTAAGAAAAAGCACCTGCAATATACTCCTTCCACATCAACAGGTGAAAGAAGTACAAAAACTGACATTGTTATTGTACAGTCAAAGCAGTCCCCATGGAATAAAAAGTGGGAGGCATTCAAAGAGAAGGTAAGCTGATCCTTGTTGCCAACTCCATTTTGAAAATTATAAAAAGTTGTCTATTTTTATATATTCTCTTGTATATTACCTAAAAATGGATATTTTCTAACCCCCACCCCCATGGTGTGTTTTTCCCAGATCCGAAGTCATCCCACATTCAAACGTGTCAGTGGGTATAGTGAGCCTGTTGTCACAAAGAGTCAGGAGGTATTTTTCAATCTTGTATTGTTTCATTGTGTTGACAAGCTTGTTTAGTTGAAATCCTTATCCATCTGTTTGGTTTTTTGTTTATACGTGACACTTTTCTTGCAACGGTTCTTGGCAATAAATGGCAGTGTCATAAGCACATGTTTAAGGTTTCAAAAGGGAAACTCAGTTGGATGGACAAAAATTAATTGCCACTTAATAGCAAGACATGTTGGATATGTTTCAAATAAGAATGGACTTGAAACATGGCACACCCTAACGTAGGACAACTAGAACAAAACTGACACAACAATAAAATAAAAGGATATGACCTAGGAGTCAGCACCTAAGCCTCACTTGGAGTCAGCACCAAGTAAGGAAATCACTAGGAGTCAGCATCTAGGGTAGATCTGGAGTCAGCACCAGACTAAAAAAGAGGCCAAACAGCCATTTTTTCATTCATCAAAATATCAACTAACTCCTCAAGAGGTACAATAAGTTGCTTATAAAGGATTGCTAAACCCTAGTTTTAATTGGATATGAAACCCTAATTGCCTTATTACAAAAATAACCTTGCTTCTAAATTAAAATACTAATAGGCCAATAAACTAATAGGACCTAAAACATAAAAATACAATTGATTTGCAAACATAAATAATACTAAATAATAATCTTCTTGCGTCTCCCGCATCATTCTTCTGTGGTGGAGAAAACTCGACCTCGAGCTCTAAAGTGTTGAAGGATTAGGATGCTGACAAGTAACACTTGCCTTAAATCTAGAATCACCTTAGGGAGCATAAAGAAAAGAAAAACCTTGAATTCCACCTTGTCAAACTCTTCTGGAATAACAAAATCAATGTGTGGAATCAACATAATCTTATCTTGAACCATTGGAAGCAATATGTTATCGACCTTCTCCACTTTAGCAAACTGTTTGTTTTCATGCACCATGGAAGGCTGATCAAAAGCAGATTCGTTAGCTTCCAATATCACATCATGTGCACCCTCTAATAATACTCTCTTTAGACACCATCTCTTCACCTTGCTGCTCTTCAATAGATTCATTTCCTTGCACGCATGTTAAAGCAACACTTGTCGAGGCATATACGTCTATGTCAACACTAGGCTTTGGTGTTGCTAGAGGATTCTCCATTACCAAGATATCATCATCAATGTTGTCTTCTATTGGTGTAGCAATAAGTTTATTATGATCAAGTATCTTTGGTTTTCCAATTGAATTAGATTGAGTTTTCTTTTGCTTCATCTGAGCAATCCTGTCTTGAGCATCTTTCATGAGCTTTACAGATAATTCCTTTAATTCCTTGGTAGATAATTCCTTGATAGATTGTTCAAAAGTGTGCTGAGGACATGAAATGGGATGAGGATGAGGATTCATCATATTTGCTTCAACTTGAAAAGTACCACACTGAGATTGGGGTAGATACTTAGCTCGATAGTATGGTGACAAATACTCATCACAAAGCTTTTCTTTCATATCTTCCCACACACTAATGGTAGGTTCATACCTCATATAGCGGAAATATTCAAGATTCTCCCAAAACCTTTGTGCTTTACCTCTTAACTTCAACTTGGAATATCTAACCTTTTTGTTATCTACAAAATTTGCTTGCTCAAAGAATTGCTCCATCCCATTCATCCAGCTGACAAAATCTTGTGGATAAGTATTACAACCATCCAAATAAGGTGCTTCTAATATTACCATGATTCTCTAAAATAGTGCCTCAACAAATAGTTGCTGTGATTTTCTCTGGACAAATTGTTGGAATGGGCTTCTAAGACTGTTTTCCCAAATAGTTGCTGGGATTGGGCTTGTTGACAGGTTTGGATTTCGTGCTCTTCTCTTCTTTTTTATTCCCTTTTTTTTTTGGGATAGTGGGTGAGCACTCACTTAAAGGCTTGGGTTTAAAATCTGACTTGGGTTGGTTTGTTGGTTTGCGTAGTGTAATTGGACTGGGTCAGGGAATATGAAAATCCAAAAGGCTTCCTAATTGGGTGGGTCAAAAACAAGAGGGGGAACTTGATTAACAAATGGGTTGGATGAGGGTTTTCAAAGACTAAAGGGTACTTGAGTTAAAAAGAAAAAGGACCGGGTTAGGCATTACCTTTGAGATTGGATAGATGCAGGTTTGGCGTTGTAGAACCGGCGGCGTGTGAGGCTGAGGCTTCCGATGGTGTTGTGGTTGTGGTGGCTGGCCCTTCTGGCAGCTTGTGATGGCTGTGGGCAGTGGCTTTGGAACGACGAGGTGAGATTGGCATGAACGAATTCTTGCGGTACTGTTTTGGTGGAGTGGGTTATGGGTTTTCTGGATCTGGTTTCCTTTATGGTGGTTGGCTTTTGTGTGGGTATTGTGGTTTGATGGGTTGAGAAACACAGCAATGAATTTTTTTTTATTTTTTTTGGGTGATATTTTATGGTTCTTTCTTGCGGTAATGGTTCAACAGATCGGTTTTTGCTCTGATACCAAAATTGACATAGGACAACTAGAACAAAACTGAAACAACAATAAAATAAAAGGATATGACCTAAGAGTCAGCACCTAGGCCTTGTTTGGAGTCAACACCAAGTAAGGAAACCACTAGAAGTCAGCTCCTAGGGTAGACTTGGAGTTAGCATAAGACCAAAGAAGAGGCCAAACGGCCATTTTTTCATTCATCAAAATATCAACTAACTCCTCAAGGGATACAATAGGTTGCTTATAGAGGATTGCTAAACCCTAATTGACTTATTACAAAAATAACCTTGCTTCTAAATTAAAATACTAATAGGCCAATAAACTAATAGAACCTAAAACATAAAAATGCAATTGACTTGCAAACATAAATAATACTAAATAATAATCTTTTTGCGTCTCCTACATCACACCCCCTCTCTTTCTATAGCACTGATGATTTCAGTTAATTCACCTTTTATTTTTTCTTCAAAGCCTCATAAGTCTCCAATTATAAGGCTTTCTTATATTTGATGGACATGAGATGAGATGGAAAAAAAGGAAAAAAGAAAAAAATAGAATGCCTCACTTGAATTTATGGAAATCTTGGACAGAAGTAAAATTGTACTTGGTAATATGTCTGGAAATTGTGTTCCCTAGTATTCGAATTTTCATAGACATTATAAACAAGCCAAGTGTGAAATGCAATCTTGAATTCTTGTTTTCTCAGTGCTGAAGGCAAATACTTCAGGTACAATTTTGTTGACTAGTGTCAAGCAGGAACTGAAAATGATTGCTTAGCTTCTTATTCCATTTATTTCCCCTCGTATCTAAATTTATTTACACTGTTTTAACCAGAAAGGAAGGAATGTAGTGTTATGCCCTCAAAATAAAACTTTCTTGAATTCACGACATTTCATATTTTAAATTCTAATTGGCATGGTGTAATTTGATATCAACTAAAGTCATGGTATAAAGTTATAGTTTTCTTTGTAATGGACTTTGTTGATTTTATAAAGTACTCACCCTCTTGAATGTGGTGCAATTAATTTTTCTGGGTTGGAATTGGCAGATTGCAGAAGATGTGCGGGAAATATGGGAGACAAGTGATAACCCCATTGTTCACAAAATTCAGGAGTATGCTCTTAAGCCATGATATTTTTCTCTTTGTTTGACCAATGATATATAAATTATAATTACTTAAATTGTTATTTCATCTCTTATTTGACCATCTTGTCTTTGACAGTCTCAATGAAAGTATCTTTCAAGAAACAGATGCTGCAGTATCAATCAAGGAAATACGTCAGCGAGATCCGTATGTTCATATTACCGTTGGTGCTTGTCTAAGAGTTTTTCATTCCATATTTTAACAAATTTTTACTGTTTTCTATTGAACATATTTGTGTGGATTAGATCTTTCTCTTTACCGGAGTTTGTGACAGAAGTTCAGGAAGCAGTCAAGCCTGTCCTCCGTGCTTACATGAAGGTGAGGTTTTGAGCTTCTGCAAGAATTCTAGAATGGTGTTACCCTTCTATTCAGTCTTTTTTTTCTTTTTTTCTTTTTTTCAAATTTTCATTATGAATGTGTATCATTTGACTGCCATTGGAGTTTTTCATCTCTCCATTGAATGGAAATTGGTTTTTGTTTACAGGGAGATGCCGAAACTCTTAAGAAGTATTGTTTCCCTGAAGTGATTGAACGGTGTAAAGCTGAGCATGGGGCTTATCAAAGCAATGGCATCTTTTTTGATAACAAGGTAGGAAATTTTAGTTCACCGATTCTTTGTTTTTTACTGTTTCCTAGTCATATCTATCAAACAAAAGTCTATATTTACCAGCCATGGTTGCATTGTGTCTTTACAACACATTAATATTTTGACACATTGCCCTCCCTTTTTTCATTTTCAAGGGTATATTTAAGAATATGATGAGCATGTGATGAATACTTTATGTTGGAAGGAATGGAATATGAGACATTGATAAATTATTACAGTTTGGAAGAGTAACATCAAACATGTGAATCTTTTATTAGAACCAGGTATTTACATGTGGCTAACCTTGACTAATATGTTGAGGATTCATAGCTGAGCCCAAAAGTTCGGGGACTAAGGCTTCGTCATTGTTGTTGTACTATTCTGTTTGAATGGAGACTATGACTTTGTGTGTTTCTTTGCTTTCCCTTTCTGGTTGATTTTGTCCATTTCTAGAAATTGGCTGCCTAGCCGTCATTTTAGGGTTCAGCTTTGTTTTTGAGATGTAATTAAGGACCCAATAAACAGCTTATTGTCATTTTCTGTTAACATAATCTCCAATCCAATTTACTTATCAAAAAAAAAAAAAAGAATTCTCCAATCCTATTTAGTCTAGTGGAATATATCGGTTTGGCAATTAGATATTATATGTATTGGGTGGATAAAAGAAGGTCATAATGGTTTCTACTTTCTAACGCATTCTTTTCTTAGTTATAAGTGAAAAAATCAGGAAATATTTAGTGGTATTGTTACTAATTTATGGCTTTTCTTTGCAGATTCTTCATATATCAGATGTTGAAGTTAGAGAGACGAAAATGATGGGAAATTCTCCCATTATTATCTTAGCAGTATGCATTTTGTTTTTCTTTGAACTTGATAGCAAGCATTTTTAACACATCTTTTGTGGAAACAAAAGCTGATACTCATTATCTTCTTCTGTGGAAATGTCACAGTTCCAAACACAGCAGGTCTATTGTGTACGTGATAGACATGGTTCAATAACAGAAGGAAGCCAGGTAAAAGATTACATTTTTTTCGTAGCACTATGTTGGTCACATTATTATATTTAAATTTATAAGTGTATCCACAGTTTCCTTAGGACTGCTATTATTATCTAAAAATGGTATTTATATAGACATAGAATTTGTCTAACATCAACCAAAGCAATCTGAACCTTAGGTCTCTTATAAGCAGCGTATTTGATACTTCCCCTTGAATTTCTTTTGAGAAATAGTTTTTTATTTTAGGAATTTAAATTTCCCTCTTGATATTTTTCTTATTTAAAAAAAAAAAAAGGAATTTAAATATCCCCTGGAATCTTGTGTCTGTTATGTAAGGTCATAAATGTCTGCATTTTTACAACATTTGATATCTGTTCTCAATTTGAAGACACTTTGAGGTTGTAACTGTGTTTTTGTTGCATCCTGGCTAACTGAAATTGCCAAAGGTTAAAATTTTGGACCTCAATGTTCATTTATAATGAATAACATGAGTGAATGGTTTTATAACATTCTTTTATAAGCTGGATGACAGACAAATGAACATAAATTAAGTGGACCTGCATTTAAGAAATCGTGGGTTCTGCCATTCTGCTATCTATGTTGAGTTATGGTATTTCTATGGGCTTGGTTACTGATTTTAAGTTCCACTACATGTCCGAAGGCCTAATTCGTATGGATTTGCCTTTGAGTTTTGATTTTCTCATGTCCTAAAGAAAAGGTGTCGATTAGCTAAAGTTCTCATGTCATCACAAGCATGTAATGGTGAAATGAGAGCTCCCGAGTTATTTGAAAAACCTATGCAGTGCATCAGGCTGACAGTGTGAAGGCTAAATAATACAGAGCAATGCGACCTATCAATTTACTTTTCTTTTTCTTTTTCTTTTTTATTATTGAAAAACATGTCAATTTACTATGTACCATTTGTAGAAATTAGCTTAGCCATGCCAATATGATCATATGGATGTGCCTCTAACCATGCGGCCATTTAAGGAGTTATAAAATCCTTTCCCTATATTGCACTGACCTGCTTATTAAATTATGAATTTTCAACCATATTAATTTCCTGTGATATTTTGTGGCATTTCTAGGATACAATCCATACTGTATATTATGCTTGGGCAATGCAGCTAGTGGATGCCGAAGAACTTGGAGATAGTGCTCTCTACCCAATATGGAGGCTAAGAGAAATGCAACAATTTGGAGTCCAAGCCCTCATCTAGTTTCTCAAATTCTCATCATATTGATAAATGTTGTACTACTGAAATTTCTCCTCTTTTTTTTTTCCTTCCTTTGGGTCTAAATTGCCCTGGATTTTGTTCCATAGCCAGGGAAAAAAATTGTAGCTGATGTCTCCTATTTATTAATGACCAAATAAAGAAAATGGGTACAATGCAGTATTCATTTATTGGTCAATCTCATTTATTTATGTAACAGATGAATATGTAACTACCAATTACCAAATAGTGGGTTGATCTCTACAAAACTGAGGTATGTGCCATTTTGAACTGAGAAAGACCATGATTTCAATTACGTACACGATAATAAGTTTTGTATTTACCCATTTAGAAGGAAGCGATAATGCCATAAACTTCATGCCTCACAGCGTAGTAGTAAATTGTGTCCTCTTTTCTTTAACTAAGTAATTAAGGATTGGAAGAGGAGTAAAGTATACTTAGGTGTAAGCTCTAAACTCATCTCAAAACAATAAGTTTAGGGACACAATTTTGTCATAGTTTGCAGAAGTGGTTGATCTCAAAACGAATACTCTAATTCCCCATGTTCAAATTTTAGTTCAAAATTTGCAAGTGGTCGGAGTAAAGTCACTTTGTCTTCTTTTTACTCATGAAAGCTAGTAAAATAACATTTATTTTAAAAATGGTTTTGTGAGAGAAGTCACTCTTTGTTTTCTTTGCACTTATGAAAGCTGGTAAAATAACAAAATGGGAAAATAACATATATTTTAATAATGGGTTTGGTTGTAGATTTAAAAGTAATTTTTGTCAATACCATCCATTTATTACATGTTTTACCATTATATTTTCATGATTGTAAATTATCTAGTTAAATATTAAAATTATAAACAAAAAATATAATTTATAAAATCTTTACATTTTAAGTGTTTTTTCAAAAAAAAATTATATACAAGTTTATGGATGAAGTAATAAATTACATCTAATTAATGCAAATTTTGACATGCATGTTAAGGGAAAAAGAAAAAAAAAGGAAAAAAAAAGGAAGAGAGCATAAATCAATAGTGCAATTCAAAATAATAAAATATTCTACCTAGTACACTAAAATCTCACTTTTACGGAATTTGAAAGAGGTGATTGGTAATATTTAAAATAATGTGAAAAAAAAAAAACAATTTATTAAGTGATATAAATTGAAAAAAAAAATGACACCATATAGTGTCTTTTTTTTTTTCCTTTTAAAAAAAAAAAAATTGATGGCATGTGTATTGAACTTACGATCAAAAATACTGCACCATATGTTAAGTTGATTAACAATCTTTTCCAAATGTGATTGGGATGATTATATGCTTTCATTGTGAAATTATTTAATATACCAAAGTATTATGCCTTCAAGAAACAATGGCGGAGCAATGAATTTTATAAATCTTAATGGTATATAGATAAAATATCGAAACAATCTAAAAAAAATTAATGATTATAATTTTATTTTTTTATAAATCAAACATAAATACAATCCTTTTGCATATAAAGAAAATTACAATTATTATAAAAAGAACAATTAATTAAAGAGGAAACAATATTAATGAGTAAAACTCACATGCTTAAGCTTTTGGATCAAGTGGTACGCCTATATATTATATTAACTGCTTAATTGGAGTCTCACCAAGATGTTCTCTCCATGTGGACCAAGTTCTCATGGATGAGCATGCAAAATTGACACATGATTTCCATAGATGGCAGATAACCTACAAGAGACCTATGGATGATGAATTAATGAAGGAAAAAGCCCACAAGTACAAAAAGTTAGTAAAACTTGTTTGAAGCCTACATAGAGGGCTTTGAAGCCTACAGAGAGGCAATGACTCACATAAGGAGAAGCTTGTTAGATACACACATATAAATGAAATTCCACATTAAATAATAATGACACAAGTAGTTTTTTTTTTTTGAGAAGAAAAATAATATAATTTGGCCTAAACTTATAGGCTTAAACGTTTTGGTCAAATTATGTTTCTATATGTTTATATAACTACATAATTAGAGTCTCCTCAACAATTACAGTATCTTTCACGACCCCTCACCCCAAGTGAAAATTTAAACATCAAGTGTATTTTAATGATATGAAACAATGTTGAAGAGCAGCTAATGCCTAATCCAGTAGAGAAAGAGTGACAAACACAAAGAAAACGATATGTCGTTATTCTCAATGTTCACTTGGTGTTGTTAATACTGTAAAATTGTTAACAGTTGATGTTCTGCTTGCTGTCATGCACCATCTCAAGCATCAATCAAAGACGCTTGTACCTCGAGATTATATTTGAAACCCAAAAGAAATATCTCTCTAAAAACATTCTACAAAGAAAAAAAATCTAGGACTACACTGCAACAATTTTGCCTCGATGATGTATCCGCATCACAGTTTATGAGTGGTATATTAAAAATGGAGTAATGTAAAAATGATAGACAATCAATCATAAAGTACCACGTCAAGACTGGCCCTTTCACTAGGCCAATTAGGCAATTGCCTAAAATCCCTAAGTAAAAGGAGCTCCAAAATTTTGAAAAAAAGAAAAGTAGAAGAGAGGAAAAAAAAAAAAAAAAAAAAAAAAAACCTCATTTTTGTTCTCACCGAACGTCTCAAAATATCTAGGGCTGGCCATATACCCCGTAAAATAGTTATATAAAATAGTGTTGTAATTGTTAAAGATTCTGATCATACACAAAATTTGACATTTTCACACAAATTGAATGTCTAAATTGTTACTAATTCCCGTCTAAACATCTCTGCAGTATGTGATTTAGCTGGGCCTAATTAAACTTGCAAAGTCAATTAGAAATTCAACTAACATTGTCACATTAACGGCTATCAAATTATTTATCAATTTCTGTGTCTCTAGACTTTCTCCTTTCTAAGATTACTCATACAGTTACGGGAAACGTGTTTACTATTCAGAGTCCAAAGAGTGTGACAATTTTGGCTGTAAGTGGAGCCCGCTGGTCTCACATCTACGATCTACCTTTGAAAAACTTGTGCCAACTATTCAAAACGGGACTGAATAAGTGTTTGAACTGCTACTATCATGTCACGAAATACAGTGTACGCTACTTGGCAGCTTGCAACACAACTAGTCTAGAACTGCTGTCACTGCAGTGACTCTTTTTTTTTTTTTTTGGATTTAGTTACCGACACTTTTTGCTGTCTTTTTAAAAGTAAAATGTTACATTATTAAAAAGTGTAATATTAGGCCCCACAAAATTTTTATTACCATAAATGTGTTTGCTATAATTGGGAAAAAAATAAAAAATCTATCTTAATTCTTATCTACTGATAAATTTATATCTCTAGAGTAAAGAGTGGGAGGGATGGCCCCTCACCATATCTACTCTTCCATCTTTGGTTTTTTGTTCAGAAGANCACTTGTAGTAAACTCTGTATATCAAGGCCAATTGTCTAACTCCGGGTAACACAAGGGTACCGAAGGTCTTGATATTGAGGGTGAGGGTTTTCATGACATGTGGGTCAGCAAGAGCCACTGAGAAATTGGGAAAGCAGTCAAAATGGACTGGGCCATTGGTAAGACTGGTTTCTATGGTTCCTAGGAGGCTGTCATTAAATCTTATATGACGAGTGTCTCTAAGGGCCATAAGAATGGAGGCATTTAATCCTTCTCGGATTAAGGGTTTGACTCCGACCTGGACTAATCCTATGTGGATGAAATGAAAATCATCCTTCCTGTGTCCTACTAGGGTTGCTTCAGGTAACAAGTAGCACGTTTCATACTCCTTGTTGATACTGTAAACCTGTTCTATAGTTCGGACATGGTAACTGGTTTTAAAGGCATTCTTAAGGGTCCAAGAAGATTTGTAGATCTTGTTGGTGGGAACCTTGGGAATGTTCCAATCTCCTAGTTTTAGATCTAGATCTGAAACTTCATAATTCTCCGAATTGATTACACCATCTGACTGGGGGATCTCCGAAGGGGTTGCACTGGATGACCTAATGCTGGTAGAAGAGTTACTTCTAAACAATCTTCTCATATTCATGATTAAAAGCCTAGTTAAACAATTACAACCTAATTACCTTTAACCTCAAACTTCTGGATCTATCCTTAGATCTGAAACAGGGTGTACACAAAGACAACTGCCTAATCTCGTACAACTCAACCTCCTATTGCCACAATCCACTCTGAGATAACTCCCTTCGGCCCTATCCGGCGGGACTTACAGCGGGACACACACTCAACTGGGACTTACTGGACTTACTGGGTTGACAACGGCACAGATCACGGTCTTACAAGTCTCAACAGTACACATCTGCAACAAACTGGTTGGATAAAAACAGAAACAAGAAGAAGCAGATAACTGGGAAACAATTGATCAACATGAACAAATAATCGAAGAATAAAAGCAGATAGATAGGAGGCTCAGCCTTCCAACAAAATGAACAATAGAAACAACGAATCGAAAGAGATGATGAATAGTAAATGGAGAGTTATCAGAAAATAGATGTAAAACAGTTAGGAACATATAAATTCAAAATAATGAATATAAATGCACAAAATAATGGATAACTATGGCGGTAGAACCGGCCAACTTGTTTTAATTCAAAACTGTAACTTACAAACTCCAAAGGCATGTTACAGAATTTGGTTTAAAAAAAAAATAATGTTGTTATACTAGACGATAATAGGCTATCATGACGATTGGGAAATATTTTTTAGTCAAAAGATAAATTTATATATATATATATATAATATTTGGGGTTAAAACAAAATATTATTGTTACACTAGGTGATTATTTGCTATTATGATGATTGAGAAATTGTTTTAGTAAAAAAGTAAATGTATAAGTATAATTTGGGGTTAAAAAATCACTTGTTAACACTAGACGATTATTCGCTATCATGTGGCGGCGGCAGTAGAAGAGTTGGTGGCAGCGGTAGTGGCAGCGGTAGCGATGGTTGTGATTGTTGTTTATTATAGTGGATATATTATTTTATTGTAGTTGATATATTATTTTATTGTGATGTTTATATTATTTTATTATGTTGAAAGTTAAAATAGATCAATTGCTGCTGGATATTTTGTAAAGTGAGTATTTAAAATAGATAAAGTAACTTTTTATAGTGCCAAATAGCTAAATTTTTTTTTGGCGAAAATACACTTTTGGTCCCTACATTTTGAACCTATTCTCAATTTGGTCCTAAATTGATTTAGCTCCTAAGTCAGTCCCAGATTTTTAAAAATCGTTTTTAAAATAGTCCTTACCGTCAACCCAGTGACAGAAAATGCTGAGGTGGCAAACGGAATACACTGTTTGCTGACGTGGCTAATAAAATAATAATAAAAAAATATATTTAACATTTTTTAATGCCATGTCAGCATTTTCTGAATTAAAAAAAGCCACGTCAGTTTAATTAAAAAAATAAAAATAAATTATATTTTTCAATTTCAATTTAATTCAAACTAAATTTAAAAAAAAAAACTTTTAAATCTAATATTATTATTATTATTATTATTATTATTGCTTTCATTATTTTTAAGGAGAGAAGAACACAAGAACTTGTTCTTCAAGTGCTTTGAATCCAAGAACAATCAAACCCACAACAAGAGCACAATTAAACCCAGAACAATGCAAAATTTATTTTTTTTTTTTTTTTTTTTTTTTTTTTTTTTTTTTTTTTTTTTTTTTTTTTTTTTTTTTTTATCATAATTAGCTGACTTTGCTAATGAAATTTAAATATGGTGAAATTACACAATCCTTCGCGTGTGGTTTTTCGTAAAACACACACGACTTCTGTAAGATTTTTAACTTTCAAGTATAATACCTAACCCTACATGATATTATTTATGCGTGTAAACTATTAATTGTATGCCACTTTATTTTTATGAGAATTACGTGAGCTTTATTACTTAATTAACCTCTAATATCCTTCTCAAAAAAAAAATTAACCTCTAATATATTTTAGTGTTAGTGTATAACACAAAATCGCCACTGATATAGTTTGTGACATTTTTACATAAAATAATATCACAACTGGGTTTTGTGTTACACCCAAAAAAAAAAAAATTCTTGAAGAATTAATTAAGTACTTAATTCCTCAAAGATTTTGTGTGTGTGTGTGTGTGACACTAGTGTTATGCAATTAATAGTTTACACATAAATTAGTATCACATGGGGTTAAGTACTATACTAAAAACTTTAAGGAAAATTTTCGTGTTGTATGAAAAAGCGATACGTGAGGTTTTGGGTATGTTATACTTAAATCTTTCATAAATCATTCTAACGTTGATGGGAAAGAGCTAGCGACTTTTTGCATATTTTTGAATCTTATTCCCCTCTAGGATTTAACTTGTACACCACACAACTCTTGCCGACTTGAAGTGATATATATATATATATATATTTGGTCCCTTTATATTTGGTTTTTTTTTTTAATGGATTTAGGATTAGATTTTGTGAGAGTATTCTATGTCAATGTCAAAAATTTAATCTCCTTTGTTTCAAAAAAGAAAAGAAAGAAATTTAATCTCCCTCTCCCAAAAAATAAAAAATAAAAAATAATCTCCTTAAATTTTATTAAATTTTGTTCTCCATCACCTGTCCTTAAACATAAGCTATTGTCAAAACCGACATTGTCTTGCCTTTCTTTGAATTTTATGAATAAGTTTTTTGTTTTGTAAAATCTTTCACTAATTTATTATTGAGTAATGCTAGAAATATAAACTTTTTTACAAAAAAATTTACAGACTACTTGCTAACTCTGTAGCTCAAACACTTTTCCCCTAGACTCCCAAGCACTTTGGGCATGGGGAGGTGTCAATTCAGCTACAAGGCTTTTCGCAATGTGGTGAATGATTTTTTTTTTTTTTTGGAGAATGCGGTGAATGATTATTGGTAAATAAAAAAGTAATGTTAGTGGTAGACCTAAATAAAAACCAGTAAAAAATTGGTCATAACAACAGTTTGTAAAAACATTATAAAATAATTTATGTATGTAGAATTACTCTTTATAAAGTTTTCATAATTAATATTGTGTGAAAATAATTTCCATATTTGTCACGCCCAAGATTTGGCTCTCAGTAGATGCATTGGATTTATATTCATCATTCATGTGAATTTCCACTTACGTTCTTCCAGAAGGTAATGTCCAAAAGTTGAACTTCTCTTACCTTTTGGTGGTGTGTATACTTTGAAAAATTCAAATAATGAATGAAAATCCAAGCCTCTAGTTTATGTATGTTTGTCACATATGGCTTAGCTCGGACAAATCATAATCACGTGATGCATCTATTCAAATTCCTCTTTTGCAAATGCTTTTAACTGGTCTTGAAAAACACCAAACCTTTTTGGTACATCATAATCAATCAAAACTGAAGCTCCCCTCAATACCTTTCTACAGAAATTTATTTATATATATAAGCCTCAAAGTTCAAGTTCATACCATCCCTATACAAATTTTCACTTGGTTTTCACGTCTAACAAAATAAAAAATAATCCTAAAATTCAAGCTCATACATGTTGTTATAATTGGTCTGTGTGTATGCCAGACACTATTTCATAGCGTGAGAAGTGTCTTTCAATTATTCTGAAAATAACATTTTACGGTCTGAAATAGTGTCTGGTGGCAAGCACACAGACCAACATAGTATCATGCGTTAACGTAATCTATGAAATTAGGTACTGTATAATAAATTTGAACATAAAATAATACATATTGGTACCTAAATGTGGGGATCAAATACAAGTAGAATAACCCCACAAACTCAATCCAACAAAGTTTAGACTTTTTTTTTTGACAGACCTATTCAAAAGGCGACCTTTGGAAACAACCACAGAACAGATTATTTTTGAGTCTTTCTTTGACAAATTGAGTATTTGAGTGAGACCCCACCGTCTTCTTGCTAAACGCCAATTATTTCATCCTAAAATAGTAAAATTACAATGCTTTTTCTTCTGTTGCTAAGCCCAGGTATTATAAAAATATTTATTACCTTTTAATTAATGATAGATTAGACTAAGATTATCTTGAGTTTTTGGGATAGCTACATTTATGAGTTCTCAAAATCAGATTAAGACCCTATTGAGCTTAGGATAAGTCCACCTTCGAGTTCTTAAATTCCTAACTACCATTTGAAATTGAAATGATTAAATTTTACCACACCATGTCACCATCAGTCATTTAAATACTTATCAAAATAGTAATAGTAATCGTTTTAAACTTTGAAAAATGCTAACAAGTGTCCTTAGGGCACTGGTTAATAACTAACTAGTGCCTTTAGAGCACTCGTTAGCATTTTCCTTAAACTTTTAATACATATTAATGTGTGATAAAATCTAATCCATTCCTTTTCAAAATGAATGGATAGGATTTAAAAAATACGATAGAATTAGCTTAGGAACTTTAGAAGATCTCAATTCCTCAAAATTTTATCTAACCATTTTATAATTAATGGATAATATTTTACTATTCTAGTAATATTATTTAAAAATAATCTAAACTATTGATAATTTGGGGGAAAAAAAATCAAATCCATCACTTTTAAAATATACAATATTTTAGAAACTACAATATGAGGTTATCATAACAAAAATCCTAATATTAATTTAGAATCCATAGAATTTATTTAAAATAATTTATTTAAATTTTATTTGATAATTTCATAATTAGGAAATAGGATATTTGAACTTTTAAGTTTTAAGTTATGGATAAAGTTTAGCTACAACATTACTCAAAATCTTTTTATTGGAGTCGAATTTTGACAAATCTATCATTAGATTATATATTTTTCTAATATCCTATATACTTGCAAATTTCCTAGAAAATTAAATATCAATAGCTATGTCATCAATAAATTATTAAATTGCAAGTTTTTGTAGTTTAAAATTATGAATCAAGTATAAACTTATAGATTATATAGTAAATAATATTCAATTGACACAAAATTTGACATGTATATTAAGAGCATAAAGAGCATGCAATTCAACAGTTAGATTTTCAAAATATGTAATAATGTTATTTTATTGAGTAAAATTGTAGTCTTAGACTATAACTAAATGTGAATTTGGTACACCGAACTATTATCAATAGTCCTCTCTATGACCGGTGCAAACTTGAACCAGAGTCATCGCTACATGCTTTATGGTTATGCCCAAAACTTGATGTAGTTTGGGATGTTGATGATTTGTGGGCGTGTCGAAGGTCCACTACTTTCTTGAATTTCAAAGAGTTGTTATCATGGCTTATTATAGGACAGCTTCCTCTGGACATTTTCTCTGTCATGGCGTGGTCTATTTGGAATCAATAGAACCAGATTCTCTTGCACCAGCCTAGCTGTAGTCCCCATCAAATCACTTCTGTGGCGAAAGAATGACTTGCAAAATTTTTGGCAGTGCAGCCCGCTCCCCACTCTTGCTTTGGAGTTGGGTTTTTCACAGGTGGTTCTCGAAGGTGACTTACAGGTTCTAATGGAAACTCTAATTACTGATAATGTGTTTTTAACCTCAGATGGTTTGCTTATTGATGATATCTATTTGGCTACTAGGTTTTTTAGTCAATTACGTTACTCTCACATTAATAGAGAAGGTAATATGGTTGTCCATAGTTTAACTAGACATGCTTTATATATTTCGAATTTTGTTGTGTGGATGGAGGATGCTCCATCACCTTTTCCTTCTGTTGTCCTTACTGACATTGTCGGTTTTTCTTAATAATATCCATTATGTTCTTCTTTAAAAAAAAAAGTTACAAGGTTCTTGAGAATATATATATATATATATTAATAAAAGAAAATAAATATTAGCAATCTTGTATGGTAATTATAGGTTTACATTTTATTATCAATGTAAATGTTACACTGTACATATTTTTACAAATGTATAAAATATGATACATATTTGTTTTGCTAGTTCAATGTAA
Source organism: Quercus suber (assembly GCF_002906115.3). NCBI lineage: Eukaryota > Viridiplantae > Streptophyta > Magnoliopsida > Fagales > Fagaceae > Quercus > Quercus suber. The sequence continues at coordinate 220,483 of NW_027070237.1, forward strand.
ACCAAGAATTCTTCGGTAGTATTAATCAAGTATATTTGAAGATACTTGTATCTAAATACACAAGGCAGAGTGTTTTTTTTTTTTTTTTTTTAAGAAACCAGACCACAAGCCTGGGACCACAGGGCACAGTTGGTCTAAAACTTTCAGATCATTATTGTATTTATTATTCTTCTCAAAAAAAAAAAATTATTGCATTTATTATATTTATCATGGAATGGTAAGGTTATTTACGTGACATCCTGTAAGTGTCCTCAATTAATTTTGGACCAGGACCTTTCTCCCACCCCTGAATATGTATTTAAGTCTTTTTTTTTTTAGGGAAAATATGTATTTAAGTTTGATATAAAATTTTTGTTTTGCAATCAACAAAATAAACAAATAAAAGGTTAAATTATAAATTACACTTTTTAAAGTTTGAAGTGTTTAAATTTTACACCATTAAATTTCAGAATTTTGATTTTACCTTTAAAACTTGAGAGTATTAGATTTTATACTAAAATTTCATAATTTAAATTTTACCCCTAGAGTTTAAGGTGTTTAAATTTTATACCTTATAGTTTTTTTTTGATACGTTATACCCTATAGTTTCAGAACATGAGATATAAAATTCAAACACCTCTAATTTTTATGGAGTAAAACTCAAACCTCCATAATATTTAGGAGGTAAAATTTGAATTATGAAATTTTACGATGTAAAATAAAATTACTCCTAATTTTTATGAGGTAAAATTTAAATTTTAAAACTTTGGATATAAAATTCAATCATCCCAAATTGCAATTTGGCCTAAATAAAATAATCCGATATACAAAAAAAACTTTTGGTTAAGGATATACAAAAATTTATGGCACTGACATAAATATATCCGATATACAAAAATTTATGGCACTGACACACACCCACACCCACCCATAGACTATTATGCGCTTAAGCTAAAGAAAGTGATCATAGTTCATAAAATAAAAATATTGCGGTATTTCAGCAGGTGGTCGGTAATGGTTGGTGGGATCAAAACCGAAGTAAAAAAGTCCTAGTACAGTCCAAAGTTCCAACTTCCACGTACCTATGAAAAGGTGACGTTTGGGAACAACCACAAACAATTAAAAAATACAAGTTTCGCAAGAAAAAGAAATGCTAATAATAACAATAAAAGAAACCATTAAAGAAATAAGAAATTGTTAGGTTTGGGTCTCATTGCGGAGAAAATACACGCTATTTCGAATGCAAGTTTCTTTCCTTTTATAGTTGGTGGGACTCACAGTTGATGGGTCCCACTAACTATAAAGGGAAGGAAGCATATACTTAAAACAGGGTATATTTCCTCCTCGTCGTGAGTGAAACTACCGATCATTTTTATAAATTTCAAATTTATCTAAGGATTTTTTTAAAACCAAAAATTGTACTAAATACTTGGTCTTCCTAAAGGGTAAATTTTTTTATTTGAATAATTAAATACAAGAAGCAGTAAAAATGGTATAATCACAAAGGGTCAAGGACCGTTGTCAGCGCAGGTTAGATGAAAAAATTTTAATTAATACATTGTTGGCAGTTTGAAGAAAAATTATAAAACCATTGCCAATCTACCAACCTCCAAAAATGATGAGTTGGTTGAAAATTTGGTAAGTTTTGACTTGGCGAATTGGGTGGGTTATTTTTAGCTATGTGTTCTATACTAAACTTTAAAATTTATTTTATCATTTACGAATAAATTTAAGTTGTATTTCCTCCTTATCCTATTAACCATTTAGAGAAATCAAAGGAAATGAATCACTTTCCCATAAATCAAAGTATACACATCTTACGTTGTTAATACTTTTTAAAATTTTCACCAAAAATGAAAAGTACTATATTTATTTTATTATGTATACTTACTATTAAATCTATTATGTTGGGAAAATATTATTCTTTATATTTTTTTATTATGTGTAAATTATGGAATTTTTTTATCAAAAAAGATTTTTTTTTTAAACCCTTAAATTTGATATGAGATAAAAAAAATAAAAATAAATTATGTGTGTGTGTGTGTGGGGGGGGGGGGGGGGGAGGGGGGGGGGGGGGTTGGATCTTGCCGATTTTTAAATAAAACTAAATCTGTCACCCAATTCAACCGACTACTTTAATATTCATTTTCATATTCATGCATATATTTGAAAATCATTTTCATATTCATGCAGATAGAAGGGGGGTCCAATAGTTTGATGGATTGAGCTGATTGTTGAACATGTCTAATCATCTTCGCCCTCATTAGATTGCCCCCTTTTTTTTTATAGGAAAAATTACTATTTTGGAGTAAGACGCGACTCACTAGCCATAACTTCGGATCTGCCACTTTGAAACCAACAATAAAATTTTGACCTTGCATTTGTGAATCACCTTTATCCGGACTTAAAATTAGCCACCCAATTTAGTTTAACCTCAGTTAAAAGGTAAAAGAAAAAATAGAGCTTTATTTTGTTGCCCCTTAAATAACACTGAGTTCAATTATAATTTATAACTAAACTACTCAAAATGTTCTTAAGAACACTAGCATAGGAGTGTAAACACTCCCCAATTGCAATTTTACAAGTCATTCAAAACCCACTCCATCCGGCTTTGTAAACTAAAAAAAATTTGCAACCTATTCATAGGTTGTTAAAAAAAAAAAAAGAATTATTTTACTATGTGGTTGTGTGAATAGAAAAAATGAGTGAGGGAAAAGAGAGAAAATAATATTTTTTATTATTTTATTAAGTAGTTTATATTATTTTATTGAGTTGTATATAAAAATAAAAACTGAAATGTAGGTTAAGTTGTAAAATTAATTGATAAAATAGATAAAATAATGTTTGAAGATGTAAAATATATATATATATATTTTTTTCATCCCTAATGCTAATGCTCTGAAGAGTATAACATACAAAAAAAAGGCATAAAGCATGAATCACTTTTTCTTTTCTTTTTTTAGAAGAAAAGCATGAATCATTTGGAACCAGTATAACGACATGGATTAATGGTCAGCATAATTTGCTGATATATTTCTATTCTTCTTTATCTTTATCTTTTTATTTTTTTAAATTTAAATTTTATGAAACTCTATTCTTCTTTTTCATTGTTTCTTTACGTGTGAGTGATGTCCCATCCAGGGCCAGGCCACAATCACATTCGCGAACCAATAGGCAATAAGTTGAAAACAATTAACGGTCAGCCCACTACAAAATGTATAAACTACAACTTTTGTACAATATCAATTTTCTTTTCTATAATGATTGTTTGTCAACAAAATTTGGACCGTGGAACAATTAAAGAAATAGACTAAGAATTGACGAAGAGGAAGAAGAAAAAAAGAAGCTACCCCATCCTAAAATTTGATTAATTTAATTTTAGCTAAATTTCACTGATCTCGCCTTCCCTACACACACCCACATTTATCACCATGGTTCCTTTCTTCCCTGACTCCATGACTCTGCAGCAGTTTCTCCGCGGAGACTGTCCAGAAACAAAGCAAAAGAAACCACATTAAACATTTTGTTTGAATCAAAAGAACCCACATCACAGTTCACTGCCACTTAATTTCACTGAGTTTTCAAATTTAGTCAAAAGTCCAATAATTAAGACCGTTGATCGCATTTGATGGAGCTTTTTTTTTTTGAAAAGGCATTTGATGGAGCTAAATCATGTTCTTGTCAGTTGTCACATGGAATTATAGGAATGCCAATGCCATCAATAATAGTAACAACCAGACCATCCCACGTGACAAGGACATGATGATCCATCCAATTCAACTAACAGTCAAAGATTGGAGTAAAATTGGAAGTGGAACACAAACAAAACTGGAAGATTTAAATTAATTATTTTTTTTTATAAGATTTGAATTGTAAATTTGAAACTTCAACAAGTAAGTAGTAACTTGAAGAGTAAAAGTGAAGCTTGCAGGTATTATAGGTAATTGTAACGTAAATGCAAATCAGAAGCTATTGGTGGCAGTCTTAAAACGAAGGAAGCAAAGAGAGAGGAAAAACTACTTACCCTATCCCATAGATGCGGGTCAGGCTTCTTATATACCTCCACTCTGTCAAGCTTGGTTGGATCAGCCATCTTCCACTTGCACGGAGGGTGAGGGACGCGATGCCGTACATATTCACTCACTGTCTGGTTTGTTGAAGAATTCAATCTTGCATTTGACATGTAAAAAACAAAAGGCTTTTGGCATTGGTTTCGGAAAACCGGACGGGTGTTGAATGCGTATGCAGTATAATCTGCCCGTTTGTACCAATTCAAGAATGTCCTTGAAGGCATTTCTATCTCACGAGGTGAGAAGACTCCCCGAAATACTTGAACGGCAAAGCCCCATGAAACTGAAATAGTCCAACGCTTAGATTTGTCGTAGCAAATTGATTGTTGCATGAGCCCTGCTGAGTCCAACTTCATAGGTTTGGTAAGCCGCTGGAGGGCTTTTACTTGAGTCACATTGGGGAAGATTGGCTCAACCACATCAAGGTGATGCAATGATACCAGAGGTACCACTGGATGTGCTGCAAGAAGCCCGAACAAGTTTCCATACACATCATACTGGCATTGTCATGAACCAAAAAGAGACGCTGTTAAAATCAGTGTTGTTGATCTTTCAAAACAATATACTACTAAAAACATCTCTAGGGAAAGACCATATAGAGGCAACCCTACTCTAAAATCATAACCATATTGTAGAAATAACGTTTACGCGACACCATCAACTTCTATTATCAAGGCTACAAATGCTAACCCTACTTATTGTAAGCAAAAGGGGGGGAAAATATCCTCAAATGCCAACATTACAACTATAATAATAAAGTTTGAAGTAGGTAATTTCCCTATATGCCAATGCTAGATTCTTCATAATTTCTTCCGTGCCAGGACAAGCCTGAGGAGGGTCCATTTAGTGGAAAACATCCAAATTTAAAGAAGTGGTATAAACATCCGTGTTAGATCGCATCATTTAATTGACTTGTGTAATTGAACTTACCAAATAAATCAATATATTAATTTAACCCGAAAATTAAGGTCATGATTATAAACAAATCAACCATGTTAGTGCTATCTTTTTTTTTTGATGAGCAACCATGTTAGTGCTATTATTACTTAAGTCATAAATGTGAGTCATTAATTAAAACCTTGAGTGAAATTGAGCTCTCTAAAACTCCATTCATGTAACACACGTAGACATACGCAAATGTAAACAACTAAACGAGTCATTCAAAAGATTCCACAACAATAGTCTTATGTACAGCTGTACACTATTCCAGAAGAAGGAGCGTGATGCGAACGAACCCAAAAAACGCCTCGTGGTTGTAAACACTTCCATTTCATGTAGGGACAACTAGTGACTAATGTCACCAAGCGAGTCCAACACCTTTTATTCGTAGGACCCATCGAACCTAAGCTATGTAGGTGTGGACAAAACATACACAGCTATAATTAAATCATTCCGCTAGATTTTAGGACCCCGGAGCTCCTATACAGTATACAGTATACACCCCAATGGTCTGGAAATTACCAAACGGTACACAATCGTTCTGGATTCAACAACGCGTCTCCGATACTCTTTCAACCCGAAATATCGCCAAAAGACTCGCCGATACGACCAAAGATTAAAAAAATTAACAAAAAAACCGGAAGCAAAAAAAAAAAAAAAAAAAAAAAAAAAACAAGGAAAGCTGAAAAAAACAAAAGCAAAACCAAACAAACCACCGACGAAAGCGAAAGGATGAGAAGGAAAAAACAGACCTGGTGAAAACCGAGTTCTTTGGTGAGTGGGACACCGAGTTCGGCCATGCAAGCTTGCATTCGGTCATCGGAGCCGTACAGTCCCGGGTACCGTTGAATACACCGGTCTTGCATTTTCTCCAGCGCCTTCGCCAGTGGGTAGCTGATGGCGAAGCCGCCGCCGCCGTAGGCCATTCCGTACGAGAAATATATGTTTTGCAAGTGGCTCTCCGATAAGCTTCCGATGTAGTAGTACTGGTTGTGGTCGTACTTGCTCAAAACGCGTACCAAGTTCTCGGTGACGAAAACGGTGTCGTCGTCGCCCATCACGAACCAGTGCACGTCTTCGAGCCCGAGACGGAGCGTCTCCGACACGATCCGCGAGATCCGAATCGCGGACCGGTGGCCCTGCCGGTTCGTGTACGAGAACTTCGAGGTGTCGCCGGAGATCATCACCGGAGGAAGACTCAGATCCACCTCTTCCTCCGCCTCCGCCACCTGATCTCCCTTGTTATCTTTCGTCTTGTTCTTCTTCACCGTTTGGTCTAGCCAGACTATCCCTCGCATTTCCTCGGGCTTGAACCAGAGCTTAATATAGTTCTTCCTCTTCTCCCAAAACTTAGCCGAGGCGGCGATTCCGAACACAACGTTTCGTATCTGGGTTGTCTGGCGGCGAACCCCGACCGCTTGATCTTGATCTAGAATCGACTGTGGTGGTTGTGATGAGGCGGAGGCGGAGGAGATTTGACGGCGGGGATTAGAGAAAGGCTCGTGGTCGCAGGCGCGTGAGGTAGAGACGAGCCTGAGCGTGTAAACGACGTAGGTGACGGTGACGAAGAGGATGAGCCAGAGCAGAAGCCTAGGCAAGACTCTGGATTGTGGGCCCGACCCAGCATTGGGCGTACCCAGATTCATCATCATCATCTTCTCTGTATCTTTCTGGCTCACTTTCATATTTTCTGCTAAGAGTTTCTAATCCAAGAAAATTTAGTAGATTTGGGAAAGACCCAGATCTCTTTTCTTTCAATTAATCAGTTTAGTTGAGCTTGAGTTTGAATTGGAGCTTAATAAATAACAATAATGTGAACAAGAAGATGAGAGAAAAAAAGAAAAAGGAAAAAAGAAAAGAGATTTTTTGGAGGGATTTGGGTTTTGGTAAAGAGAAAGAGCTAGAGATGAAGAATGAGTTGCAGAGTGGAAAAGGTGGGAGAGCATGCAATGGTGCCAGATTGCACAGCCCTCCCTGAATAGGGCTACGCTAGGAATTATCTGATTGAAATCTGTGTGTGTGTGTGTGTGTTTTTATTTATTTTTTGTTCTTGTGGTATTTGAAGCAAAGAATTCTAGGCTGTGTACTGCTTAGATCTTTGAAACGTGTGTGAGTGGTTTGGATGACGACAAAAACTTTCTCTCTGTTTTTGAGGTGGTACTATAATTCATGACTCATGAGAAAGAAGTGGATTTATTTATTATTATTTTGTATTGGAAGAGAAGTGGATATTTGTGTGAGGATTGAATGTTTTTCATATATTTTTGTGTTGGTTGAGTCGTTAGAAAAACTTTAGGGAGGTTTGTAAAGATGTTCTAATTACTTTGTTTACATTTTTTTTTTTTTTTATGTGGGTGAAAAATGTATAAAAATATGTGTAATATTATTTAAAAATTGTAAATATATATTTAAACACATGTATCAAACAAACCTTTAAAGAGATATTATTTGGGCTAATAATAGTAAATTTTATTAGGATATTTTGTAAAAGTTTTTATTTATATCCCAATATGTTAAAATATCTATAAACAAATAATAATACCATGAAATAGATAAATTTATATACAAACAAAGATTTTAATATATATTTTTTTGATAATATAAATTTATATACAAACACAGGTTTTAATATAATATATATATATATATATATTTATATTTATATTTATATACTTATTAATAACTACTGTATTATATCTGTGGGGATAAAAGCCCAAATTTACATATCGGGTTTAAGACCCTATTTGAAGACTAAAGTTTGTCCGAAGAGAAATAGATGATTGAGAAAGACCTCAGGGGGGGGGGAGATATACTTGGAAATGATCGAAAAACATAGTCCGAAGAGAGCATTAGTAGTCTGAGAAGTGTGTTGTCCTCGGATATAAAGAATCTCAATTAAGCAAATACCTGAGAGGTTCGAGTGACCTTCTTGACGGTTCTAATGATAAGAACAAATCTCAGGCATGCATAGAGATGATAAGAACAAATAAATATTTAGAAGAAAAACTGCTACCACCACATTAAATGCACTGTAACAATTTTTCTGGCCGCATTAATGTGGAGAAGACCCTTGAACAGTGCATTCTCAACCACCACCACTCACACAGAACCATAGAAGATGCTAGATAGGATATATACTCAAGTGAAGACTCAGATGACTAACAAATGTACGATCAAGATAATCTAAAAAGATATATATATATATAATGTAAGAGATCTCCCAGAGGATGGGGGTTGTTTTTACATTGATTCATCAGTAAAACCATTATTGAATGTTGTTTAATTTACCATCAGTTCGGCTCTTTCATCCACTCTCTACAAATTCATTGTCTTGGGTTCATTGAGCTCATACTTCAAATCTTTTGGGGTTGGGCCACAAATCTTGACTCTATAATAACTTATAAGTAGAGTTCAAAAAAAAAAAAAAAAAAAACAATTCTAATTCTTCTCCAAAACAAAATATTCAGGTGTAATAAATATCTATCACTTTTTTTTATTATAAATATAGACTTTTATATCTAAGATAGTTATTAATAAATATACTAAAACGACCCAATTGAAGTTTCGTATACGGTAAATCAAATGTAGTATTCCATGCATAAAGCTAACACTTTTCACACATTTTTGGGCTCTAGAATAGTAGTTTAGAAAAGGTCGTGAAAGACAATCTTACCCCAAATAATAATAAAAAAATAAAAATGAAAAACCTAATAGATGTTCTTATTAGTTTAAGAAATATTTTTATTAACTTTTTATGAGAAAAAAAAATTAATTTTTTGACAACTTTTTATATTTCTGTTAAAAGTGATATTAAGATTTTCTCAAAATGACCCATTCACAAATGTCTTAAAGTTATCTATTAACCGAATCCTAAAAAAAATATGATAGAGTGTCAAGAACTCGAGGACATTGCTTACTTTTTCTCTTGAGAAGAATTATAGTTCAAATCTTCATTTTTCCTATTATTGTAACTGTGGGATCAGAAAATCGGGTAGCCTCGGCCCACTTCAACCCAGGCCCAAATGGCCCACGCCGAGGACGTATGATGGGTTCGAGGATGACCCTATCCTCAGTCGTCCGAGACCTTGGTACGGAGAAGGGCAAGCTCTAGGCAAACTGTCCCCTCGGCATTGAATACGTTCACCTAACCCCTCTGGCCGCATTAATGGGGATGTAACCCCTTGACAGGGCGACATCAATCAGAGTGAACCAGTTGAGCATGGATATGACCTTTGATGGGATAGGCTGTCAGGAGGAAGGCCAATAGATGATCAAAAGGAGGAAGAAGATGGGGATATATAAGAAATGTGAGCAAAATGTAATAGGGGGATTTTTTGGGGAGAAAGGGAGGAGAAAACTTCCTCGGCCATGGGCTGAGGAGCATCCCCCAGTTGTAAACTGTTTTAAGTATTTTTCAATAAAAGAAAAGAGTTCATGCTTCGTGAACGTCGGCCAGCGCCTAAACCTTCGATCCACTCTCTACAAATTCATTGTTCTGAGTTCGTTGGGCCTTTAACCCATATCCTTTGGGCTTGGGCAACAAAAACCGACCCTACAGTAACTACTGAATTATTTTATATATATAATATGATATTTTTTATAATGTCAAATTGTTAATATATATATATATATATTAATAGGTAAAGCTCAAAGAAAATTCAATTAGAATTTGAAATTAGAATATAATTCTGCGTCATATGTCTAAATTTATGTGGGGATCACATCATAATTATCCACTTAAGTTTATACCATGTGTTCACTTAAATTTTTTAATCTTTATGCTAAGTGAGTTAATGATTGCAAAATACTAAGAATGTAATATTAATGAACTATAAATTTAAAAGAAAAATCACATATATTCAATAAAAATCACAATACAATAAAGATCACCACACGTTCTATCTTATTAAAAATTAGAAAATAAAAATGATCATAAGTAGTATTAATTTTAGATAAGAATTTTAATATATGACTAATTATGTTTATTTAAAAAAAAAAAAATTTTGACTAATTATTTATATTTTTTTGATAAAAATTGTCTTTAATTTTAAATGTACCTATGCATATACATGTATTAAATGCTATTTTTTTAAATAATTTGACTAATTATTTATATTTTTATACTAAAAATTGGATTTAATTTTAAATGTATCTATGCATTTGCATGTGTTACATGCTAGTTAGATTAGAGTCTAAATATTCCACCTGTAAGAGTTAGGAACCAAAAATAAAAATGGAAGGATGACATTTTAGGGTTACACCTAGGATAAATTACACCAACACCTCCTGAACTTTCATGTCGTTGAACTTGTTTTCCCCCTTCAATTTGATAAAACGACATTGATATTGTGCCACATAGATAGCTCCCTTCTGTCAATGCTCCAATTCATTTCATGCCCTGTTTTATAGTACCAAAAACAGGAATAAATGAAATGGCTCTCCAGTAATACTAAAAGAAATTTGCAATCCATTATATATTCATTAAAAAAACTAAACTTAGAAGACTGTTTGCCTTTCTATTACAGAACATCAATTACATGAACAACAACTATCTAAATACAACTTCACAATTTCAAACAAATCTCTAAAAAAAATTAAGAAAAATAGAAAGAGAAAACCTCACTCTAATGTGCTAATATATATAGGAAGTATAAAAAAAAATAAAGGGGAAGTATTAATTATTAGGTTCGGTTAATAAGAGCCTTAAGAGTATTTGTTAATAAATTATTTTAAAAAAAATTAAATACTATTTTTCAAGAAAAATATAAAAAGTTTTTAAAAAATTAGTTTTTTTTTTTTAATAAAAATTTTCTAAAAATTATCCATTAACGAATGCCCTTAGTGCCTCAGTTAACTTTTTTATTTTATAATTATTTTATAAAATTTAGCAAGTTAAGTTCAATGTCTAACGAGATTATTGGAAGGCTAGAAACAAAATCTGCAAAACAATAGAACAAACAAAGAGGATAAAAGTTTAAAACAAAGCTGAAGTATATTCCAAGGGCAAAACATACTGGGTTAAACAGAATAGATAATAACGTGACAATAATATGGCATCAAATTCGTGCCATTAGACATATATAACTCTATATAAGTATTGATTAGAGAACAGATTAGGATTTTGTTTTAGGCCTCGTGAGTACACACAATTGCAGCGCAAAATATCTCTCTCTCTTTTTCTCTCGTGAAAAAGTTAAAAAGTACTTATAACTTAATTGTGTTAATTCTAATTCGTGTATATTTTGATATATGGGAAAATCGATCATTACCTATAATTTCCTTCACTGGTTTATAGGATTTAGAAAAATAAAACTTTCTAAATTTAACCGTAAATGGTAAAATAACTTCTAATTTTAGTATACAACACATAACTAAAGATAATTGCTAAAGGAGGGGGAATAAAGGGCTTAATGCCACCCATAGTTTTTCAATTTCTCCCCCTTCTCCCTTTATTTTATTAATATTTATTTTTATATTGTTCAACTTTTACTTAATAAATTATGTTAAATACATGTTTTTTGTATAACACACATATACGCATATATGACAAAATTTAGCTTCATACTAATTTAGAGTTATATCTTTTAACCGAGTACTATGTGACAATTTATAAGACTGTTCATGTGAATTATTTAACCAAGTTATATGATTAAACTACACAAAGATAGTTTTTTTAATCACCACATAGTGGACTAGAAGAAAATAGGTTCAAACTGGTTTTAAGTTAAACTTTTTACACATATGTACACACATATGTGAATTTAAAAATCCTTAACTTAATTAGTTTGCCCCGTGAGAAAACATTTTGGCTCTGCCACTTACTATGGCCACTTAGCTTACCAAGTCAAAACCATTTAAATTTTCGATTGACTTCTTGTTTTTGGAGGTGATAGCCAATAGGATAGTGGCGTTTTGAAAAATCTCACTTTTAAATTTTTATTTATTTATAAAGAATAAATATATTTTAAGCAAATAAACTTTGAGCAAAAACTAGCGTCCAAACAGCACCTAAGATTTACGATTGAATTTTAGTTTCATCTAGATTACAATATATAAGCAAGATAGGGGAGGGATCCTATTATCTTAAGATTTTTTTTTTTTTTAAAGTGCTTACAATAATAGTTCAAGAGATTATTATTTTACAGAAATTAAATTTTTTTTTAGTGCCCAAAGAGGTTATTTAGGCAAGTCAAAATGTTCAAAGAAGGTTATTTGGGCATGCCAGCGTGCTCACGAACATGCTATCATGCACATCTCATCGCCTTGTTTTCTAGGCCATAGCAGCTCTGCGTGGGCATGTAACCAAGGCTTCGGCCTGCGTTCACACTGACTAAGCCATGGCTTATGACAGCCCAAATGGGGGTGCGTGTGGAGCCTCATTGCCGATTAGATTGCATCAACGTGTAAACCACAAACTATTATATAACTAAAAAACTTTGAAAAAATAAATCTTAAAAATCTTACACGGGTAAACCTTCCCTGGTAGTCCACGCATGACATGATTGATTTATTAAACGAGAATTAAAATTTAACTGTACGATTTCCATGTAGCCATAATAGGTAAGTTCGACATGCCAAGCTTCATTTACTAATTATCTCAAAATCAAATAGTTTGAGTACTTATCTGGTTTATCTTATTGTTGTTATTATTTTATTTCCGATTTCATCATTGATGTTATTGGGCCTTATATCATTAATAAATTATTATTATTCCAATAGAACAGCTCAGCCCTTAATTTGTAATTAGCCAATCACTTTAAACAAGGTCAGTATCAGTATTAATTTATATGATAAAATTATGTAAATTATATCATCTATTCGTTACAGAATTGTGTATAATTTTACAGTATACTAACATTCTTCTACCCATGTGAGACCAATGATATTTGCGCAGAATAAAAAAGGGCCTTTAGCGGCCTTTCTATTGTGGCTTACGTTACAAAAATCAGCAGCTACAATCTACCAAAATTAGAAGAAAATGAAAGACAAGATCTCTGAAGTTAGATTGCTTTCAATAAATAAATGTTTTGCCAATAATTATTCCTCGTATTTTTATCAGTCTATGTGTGCATGTGTGTGTTAAATTAATTGCTTCCAATAATAAAATGTTTAATCAATGATTATACATCGTATTTTTGTTAATCTTTGTGTGTTAAAAATTTAAAATAATCCTAGAGTAAACCTCCGTTGAATTTGTGGTCTAAGCACTAAGAAGGAAGGCACAAAATTCTCTGGAAAACGATGCTTTCGGCTGTCCTATTCGTGAACCACCCCAGCTCAACAGTCATCATTCATCTTCAGCACTTGTTGGGCTTTTCTGGTAAAGGCAAGCATCAAAAAATTAAAAACCCAAGGTGTGAACCCCACTGATTAGGTATTCTTTCATCTTCTTCACCCATTCTAAAGATGGTGCTAATTAAATTAAACATGCACTTATTTGTGAAGGTTAAATTTATAAATATACCACTTTCTATTATATGTCTTTGATTAATGAAGTTTTAGATGTTTCAATTAACAATTCTATTATTGATAAAAAAAATGTTATAATGATGAAAAATGTATCATGTGGAAATTAGTTCTTAGCTATTTTGTTGGCATCATTCAAATCCATTTTATTCTTACCATCCGGCTTATATGAATCATTCATTTTTATAAGATATTATCTTCTATTGATATTTATGCAGTAAGACTTGACTTGGAAAAAGAAATAATTCGTTGGCAATGAAATAATAGATTGGTCGGTGATTGAGACATGATATATATATATATATATGTATGTATGTATGTAGGTATATAACTTTTGTAATATGTAGATAATGAAGAAAGGGAAAATATGATTTGAACTACAGATATAGAGCATCACAAAGTATTACAACCACTCTAATAATGATTGAATGCGCTAAAAATTATTACTGGACATGTTTTTAAAATTTGCTTTTGCATAATTATTCTGCTTTCAAAGAATATCAAAATGATTTAGATTAGACTCTCTTGTGGAAAAACGACCCAAATAGAGCTATCTTGGCCCTCTAAAAAATTCTTTACATAATTGGACAGAAAGAAGTTCACCCATGGGATGACCAACCCAAAAAAAAAGAAAAAGAAAAAGCGGAAGATTAAATGCTTTTTATTATTATTGAAATATATATATATATATATATTAGAGAATTTTAGCTTATGACATCTACTTCGGATGATAGTTCTTTATTATCAAACCAAGACACCAATTAGTTTTTCGGTGGAGGCGAAGATTGAACCTTAGATCTCTAATTCAACTATCAAAATGTTTATCAGTTGAGCTAATTAGAACTCACTGAAAAATATAATATAAAAGATACAAAATTTCTCATTTTTTTTTTTACAATTTATTAAGCCAATCCAATCAGGGTGAGTGAATTGTTGCATCATATTCATATGACATGTTATCCATGTTGAACGTTGTAGGTGCGCCCTAGTGGAGGAGTGGTTGAGGTGGACACTTATAATGGAAATGGAGAAACTATTTGCCACTACTTCCATTTCCATGTTGGATTTTTCCAACTGGATAAAGATAAAGAGAGTTTATAAACACACATTTTTATTTTATTTTATTTATTTTAGAGGGTTTCAACTTTCAATTTATAACTTCCGTTCTTAATGATAACTCTTTGTTATTAGACTAAGCTATTAAACAATTTTTGGTGTAAATAGAGATTGAACCTCAAATCTTTTATTCAATCATCAAAGACTTTACCAATTGAGCTAATTAGAATCCACTAAATACACAAAATTTCACTTATTGTAAGTAATAGGTAAAAAAAAGTTAAGTATTTCGTGGTTGCAAATGAAAACTATTTGAAACTTGTTAAGAAAATTTTCACGCCATTTGTTCTGTAACAAAAGCCAAGTCAGCTGCCACGGAAGAACTGAGTTTTGGGTGAATTGGAAAATGCTGGACATGTTAATGCTTTTTTATAAGAATGGTTCGCAAGGCCCAACTAAGCACACAAATGGTTAAATCCATTAGAGGCTGAGAACTGGTGAGGCCCAGCCCATCGTAAGTAAGCAAAAATGTGATTGTACTCGTGTTGATTGGGTAAACCGCAATTTTCTATGTAGTTTAGGGGTGGCTTCAAATTTTTAATTTTAACCTATAAAGACATAAAATTTAAAAAAAATAAAATGTGAATCATGCACAGTATGTTCACGCAAAAAAAAAAGAAAAGAAAGAAAGGTTTTTTTAATAAGTAAAATAAAATGTCAGAAAAAAAAAAAATTGTTCCTACTGTTTAATGACTAATGAGAATCGAATTATTATGTGCACTTTTTTTTTTTTTGGTAATAAGTAACATAGGTTGTCCATGTGAAGGGTAAGTTACAATTTTCTCATGTGCAATTTACTTGAAAGTTTTAATTAAAAATTTTCAAACTGTAAAATTTAATTTTGAAACACCACAAACTATGGGAGAAATTACATACTTATCCAAAAAAATTTATACGGTTTATATCTTCCACCTTTTTTTTTTTTTTTTTTTGAAGAGCTTATATCTTCCACTTATAATAAGTTTTGTTAGCTTTAAACATGTTGGAAGTGGTTAACCTTTTTTTTTTTTTTTTTTTGAAGAGCTTATATCTTCCACTTATAATAAGTTTTGTTAGCTTTAAACATGTTGGAAGTGGTTTTCAAAGTGTATATATATATATATATATATTGAAGTGTATCTATATTTTCTGGTCAGCCATGATGTTAACAAAGACTTTTCCCAGTCGTAATGATACAAAAGGTTATAAAGGGACAAAACGACCTCATGGTTGTTAATCAATACTAATTAGTAATTGCTAATATGTTTTACAAATGCATGTAACTATTCACTTATTCTTGTGATTCTAATTTAATGTTGAATTTTACTCACAAGCATATACCCAATAATCTTTCTCTCGTGTGTGAATCATTCTCTCCATGAAAGCCTTGTGCACTACCATTTCTTGTTTGATCTAGCATCATTGACAATACTCCCTTGTTAGGCTTTCTAATATCATCTTTGTGAGAGTTTATGGCATGCCTTGGGCAATGCATACAGAAGAAATTTCCAATATCATCTTTTAACACCATCTCTATAATATGAAATTTAGGGGTGTGCATGGGTCGGGTTGGGTCGGGTTGAGAGAATTTTTTGACCCAACCTACCATGGTGGGTCAAAAAAAATTTGACCTGACCCAACCCAACCTAACCTACATGGGTCGGGTTGAACCCATGGGTTTGACAAATTTTTTTTATTTATTATTAAATTAAGTAGAAAAAAAAATATTAACATATTAAAAAAACCCAACGATTAGTATCAATGTAACTCCTTAAAGGCAAACAACTAATGACTAAACAACAATAGTAATTGTAGGGACTCAATTTGGATTTTCAGCCCAACAAGCCCCAGACAATAAATTTGTAGAGAATGGATTGAAGGTTTAGGCGCTGACCATCGTTCACCAAGCATGAACTCTCTTCTTTTATAAAAGAAATACTTAGAACTATTTACAACTGGGGGGTGCTCCTCGGCCCATGGCCGAGGAGACCATTTTATTCTTTCCTTTCTTTCTTCCCCCCCCCCTTTTAACTTTATTCACTCCTCTTTATATAGTCTTCATTATCCTATCTCGTTCTTCCATCTGTTGATCATCCATTCGCCTTTCTTCTGACCGTCCGTCATATTAGAGGCCTTATCAACACTCAAGTGGTTCACACTGATCAACGTCGCCCTGCTAAGGGGTTGCATCCCCATTAATACGGCTAGAGGGGTTAGGTGAATGCATTAAGTGTGGAGGTGACAGCTTGCTCTGGGCTTGTCCCTTCCCAAAATTATCCTTAGTATGCCGAGGACGAAGAGGTCCTCGGCGTGAGTCCAAAAAAGAATCTCTCCCTAATTTAGCCTTGGATGGTCATCCTTCCTCGGCGCGGGCCTCGGGCCTACTACACAATGGGTTGAGGCTATCAGGCCCACGGGCCCCACAATAGCCCCTCAAAACCCTGCTGCACATTCCCTCGGACGGGGAGGAGGGTTTTGATATCCACGGGCCTTCTAGACGAATCGCCCCACTTCGGTTCGTGCTAATGCTGGCGACTTTTCGATTGCCCGATGTACGTTTTGGAGTTTCAAGACTCAGTGTGTGCCCACATTAAATTTTGGTGGCACCACGTTTTCCACTTTCAACGGTGTGATGGTAATTGTTCGGTGGGGATCCCCTGCTTTTATGGGCAGGCGGTTACATTTGGGGAACCTAGGGAGGAGTATAAGTACCTGTTTAAACCGCCTGGTTTCCTCATTTTCACGCTTACAACCATTGATGCGTATGATTTGAATCTGGTTCAACTTGCACACTACCTGAAGAAAATCGTCATATTTCTGTAAGTCTTCTTCTTCTGGTGGCCCCAAATTTTCCTTGATTCTATTCCTTCTTTTCTTCTTCTGGAATCTTTAGTCGTCCTTGGGGAATGGGTAAGTTTAAGAAGTTGGTTGAGTCTGACGAGATGATAAAAAAATTCATTGTTGACTATGGGATACCTAATAATGTGAGTTTGAAGTACTGTGAAGAAAGGGAGTGGTACATTAAGAGGAGAGAGGGTGAAGTCATGATCCCGATAGTTGCTTTTGTAGAGGGAGGGATGAGAATCCCTATGAGGCCAGTGATTCTCAATTATCATAGGCATTTCCGCCTGGCTCCTACCCAGTGCGCCGTGAATGTATTTAGGATATTAGGGTGTGTAGATACCTTGAATGAGAAAATAGGGCTGAGACTGACTCACCATGATGTGAACTGGTGCTATAACCTTCATCACTTGAGGGGTAAGACGTACTATATGAAGACGAGGGACGATAGGGTCCGACTCATCCAGTGTCTTCCTGATTCTAATAAGGGGTTGACTCAAGATTTCCTCATAGTGTCGGGGGAGTGGCACGACGGTTTTCACTGCCCAACAGTAGAGGGGGAGCTAGGTAGGGTATCCGAAGTAGGAGACAATTTAGGTTTCAGTATTTTTATTTTTATAACTGTATATCCGCTTTGGTTTTTCTCCAGATAGTTATTTTCTCCATAGGTTCAAGTCCGAGGACCATGCAATACATTGGTTCCGTCTAGTACTTCTATTTTTTTGTAAGTATCTAGTTTCCCCTAGGTTTGGGTCCGAGGACCATGTAATACCTTGGTTCTGTCTAGTACTTCTATTTTTCTGTAAGTATCTAGTTTCCCCTAGGTTTGGGTCCGAGGACCATGCAATACCTTGGTTCTGTCTAGTACTTCTATTTTTCTGTAAGTATCTAGTTTCTCCTAGGTTTGGCTCCGAGGACCATGCAATACCTTGGTTCTGTCTAGTACTTCTATTTTTCTGTAAGTATCTAGTTTCCCCTAGGTTTGGGTCCGAGGACCATGCAATACCTTGGTTCTATCTAGTACTTCTATTTTTCTGTAAGTATCTAGTTTTCCCTAGGTTTGGGTCCGAGGACCATGCAATACCTTGGTTCTGTCTAGTACTTCTATTTTTCTGTAAGTATCTAGTTTCCCCTAGGTTTGGGTCCGAGGACCATGCAATACCTTGGTTCTGTCTAGTACTTCTATTTTTCTGTAAGTATCTAGTTTCCCCTAGGTTTGGGTCAAAGTGAATCATGTACAGTATGTTCACGCAAAAAAAAAAAAAAAAGTTTTTTTAATAAGTAAAATAAAATGTCAGAAAAAAAAAATTGTTCCTACTGTTTAATGACTAATGAGAATCGGATTATTATGTGCACTTTTTTTTTTTTGGTAATAAGTAACATAGGTTGTCCATGTGAAGGGTAAGTTACAATTTTCTCATGTGCAATTTACTTGAAAGTTTTAATTAAAAATTTTCAAACTGTAAAATTTAATTTTGAAACACCACAAACTATGGGAGAAATTACATACTTATCCAAAAAAATTTATACGGTTTATATCTTCCACCATTTTTTTTTTTAATTTTTTTGAAGAGCTTATATCTTCCACTTATACTAAGTTTTGTTAGCTTTAAACATGTTGGAAGTGGTTTTCAAAGTGTATATATATATATTGAAGTGTATCTATGTTTTCTGGTCAGCCATGATGTTAACAAAGACTTTTCCCAGTTGTAATGCAACAAAAGGTTATAAAGGGACAAAACGACCTCATGGTTGTTAATCAATACTAATTAGTAATTGCTAATATGTTTTACAAATGCATGTAACTATTCACTTATTCTTGTGATTCTTATTTAATGTTGGATTTTACTCACAAGCATATACCCAATAATCTTTCTCTCGTGTGTGAATCATTTTCTCTCCATGAAAGCCTTGTGCAGTACCATTTCTTGTTTGATCTAGCATCATTGACAATACTCCCTTGTTAGGCCTTTTCTAATATCATCTTTGTGAGAGTTTATGGCTTGCCTTGGGCAATGCATACAGAAGAAATTTCCAATATTGTCTTTTAACACCATCTCTATAATATGAAATTTAGGGGTGTGCATGGATCGGGTTGGGTCGGGTTGAGAGGATTTTTTGACCCAACCTACCATGGTGGGTCAAAAAAAATTTGACCCAACCCAACCTAACCCACATGGGTCGGGTTGAACTCATGGGTTTGACAAATTTTTTTATTATTATTATTAAATTAAGTAGAAAAAAAAAATATAAATATTAACATATTAAAAAAACCCAACGATTAGTATCAATGTAACTCTTTAAAGGCAAACAACTAATGACTAAACAACAATAGTAATTTACTAGGGTTTGTATGAAGTAATTGGCTTTTATATAGGATAGAAAGAGCTGGTTATTTTAAAAGATTTATTAATTATATAATATTATATATATATATATATATATATTAAATTAGTATTAGTAGGAGGAACTAAGGAAGTATTGCTCTATAGCTGGTTTTTCTAAAAAATTATTAAATATATAATATATTTTAAATATATATTAAATATGGGTGGGTCAGGTGGTTTGGCGTGTTTGCAATTTTATGACCCAAACCCAACTCTCGTGTGCAATTCTGCATGAATAATTCTCACCAACCCTCATCCCTTATATAAGGTGGGGGGATGGTTTCTCCACACTCCATGAACCTCCCAACCAAACAGAAAGAACATACCCTTTCAGCTCCCCAAGCCCCTTTAACAACCCCGCTGGAATTGTGACTAGAGTTGGCAAATATGAGGCAGCTTTGGCGGGTGTGAGGACATCCGTGCCAAGAGCCGTTGTGCCGCAGCCCCCACTGGGCTTCCGATGCGGCAGGAGTCTAGGCGTAACCCGATGGCGCCATGCACGGTGGCCCGGAGGGATGTCGTTGAAGTACCTAATGTCTCTTCTCGGAGCGCACCCCCGACGGAGGAGACGTGCGAACTCATGTCATGGCCGGTGCCCGAGTGTTGCCGTCTCCGACGACCAACGCTCATGAGGAGTGGAGAGAATCAAGGGAACATCATGAGGGAGGGTGTCCCGGCGTGCCTGCATCTGCTCCTTGCTTTGTTCAAGCTCCGCCGCTCCGAAAGGAAAGTTGTGGTGGCCTTGAAACAAGCTGGCCCTCCCCCTTCCCTGCTTTTAGTGTCAAGTTCTCCCATTCTCTTGATGCCAATAAAAGCACGAGTTTACTTCGCCAACCTACTGTAAAATGATCACTTAGAACAATCGCCTGGTGCGCCGGCCAGCACACTAATCCTTCCCACAGACGGCGCCAATTGTAGGGACTCAATTTGGATTTTCAGCCCAACAAGCCCCAGATAATAAATTTGTAGAGAATGGATTGAAGGTTTAGGCGTTGACCATCGTTCACCAAGCATGAACTCTCTTCTTTTATAAAAGAAATACTTAGAACTATTTACAACTGGGGGTGCTCCTCGGCCCATCGCCTAGGAGACCATTTATTCTTTCCTTCTTTCTTTCCCCCCCCCCCCCCTTTTAACTTTACTCACTCCTCTTTATATAGTCTTCATTATCCTATCTCGTTCTTCCATCTGTTGATCATCCATTCGTCTTTCTTCTGACCGTCCGTCATATCAGAGGCCTTATCAACACTCAAGTGGTTCACACTGATCAACGTCGCCCTGTTAAGGGGTTGCATCCCATTAATGCGGCCAGAGGGGTTAGGTGAATGCATTAAGTGTGGAGGTGACAGCTTGCTCTGGGCTTGTTCCTTCCCAAAATTATCCTTAGTATGCCGAGGACGAAGAGGTCCTCGCGTGGGTCCAAAAAAGAATCTCTCCCTAATTTAGCCTTGGTGGTCATCCTTCCTCGGCGCGGGCCTTGGGTCTACTACACAATGGGCTGAGGCTATCAGGCCCCACAGTAATTTACTAGGGTTTGTATGAAGTAATTGACTTTATATAGGAAAGAAAGAGCTGGTTATTTTAAAAGATTTATTAATTATATAATATTTTATATATATATATATTAAATTAGTATTAGTAGGAGGAACTAAGGAAGTATTGCTCTATAGCTGGTTTTTCTAAAAAATTATTAAATATATAATATATTTTAAATATATATTAAATATGGGTGGGTCAGGTGGTTTGGCGGGTTTGCAATTTCATGACCCAAACCCAACCCGACCTGCTATAAAAATAATTTTTATAACCCAACCCAACCCATCAAGCCCTAAAAACCGACCCAACCCGGCGGGTCGGGTTGGGTCGGGTCAGGTTTGGCAGGTCGGTGGGTTTTCTGCACACCCATTGAAATTTATGCTTCCACCATTCTTCTTGTCAGTTGTAACTATGCTTTAATAGGAAAAAAAAAATTAATTGATTGAAGCTGCCACGGCAAATTAAATTTGAAAATGGAAAAAGAAAAAGAAAATCAATTTGTCAATTGGAGAAGCAACAAAGGTTGAAACAGCACAGAATTTTTGCATTTAAAGATAGGTTGATCTCTATTAACTTGGTTCGAGAGGAATACTAGATGGCACAATCAAAAGTTTCAAAATGAAGATTCAGTATTTGCATTTTACAGTGATTGTTAGTGATGTAAGGAATGCGAAGCAATGTGAAGCAATGTGAAGCATACAGACCAAATTAGAGGGCTCATTGCTTGTTGGCATAGCCCAAATTCTGTCTTCTAGTCTAGTTGTTAATTCAATTACTTAAACCATAAAAACAACTGTCAATTCAATTCCTTTAATTTTTGTTTGGTTTTGGTCTTGTTCTGTGTTTCTATGGTAGTCTAAAACTTTAACTTGGTTGCTATTTTGGTTTAGATGGGAGTTATTTGTGTGTAATCTGAAGCCAGAGTTGAATGTAACCTGGCTACTTGATTTTTATTAACTGTCATAGTTTGTGCTGTGTCGAATAAAATTTGTCATTCATTTTAAAAATACTAGATAAATAATATAATTTAATGAATTGTCTAGACTTTGCAAAAGCCATTTGAAAGTTCAATATGGGTATGAAACACCCTTGAACGTTTAGACCCCAAATTACAAAATTACCAATTCAAGCTTAATATCAAACGATTAACGTGCGGAACATGAATATAAGCTAAACACAGAATTGATAAACAATCTAAGCCAAATATAAACACATCCACAGCAGTAAATATAAGGCAAAGATAAAGGGAAGGAGATGCAAACACACGGACAACACACGATGTGTTATCGAAGAGGAAACCGAAGTCCTCGGTGAAAAACCTCTCCGCCGCCCTCCAAACGGTCAAATAATCCACTAAAGAATGTAGTTGGGATACATGAACAGCAGAAGACCCTCCAAACCTAATCTACTCAAGTACCTAAGCCCTCCAAGCTTCTTGCTCCAACGAGATTACGCCGAACCTATTTCTTCTTTAGCTTCCTGGATTCCGCTATAGCCCATAGCATGAACCAATTAGATTGGTTCCTTCCTAACTGCTTCCCAAAGCACCAAATAAACATTCTCACGGATATGGGTATGGTGAGAAAAGGATTTGGCTAAGAGCCTCTCAAGGATATAACAATGGAGAGGGAGAGAGTAGAGGAAGTTGTAGAGACTCTAAGGTAAAGATTGGGGATGAGGCAATCTTGTTTTTCTCTAGGGTTTTCTCTCACAAAATTCTCTCTGGAAGCTCTCTCAATATGATGGGTATAAGGGTGTATATATAGTAGGGTGAGAAGGGAATGCAAAACGTCAGTTTTTGCCAAACAGGGCAAGTTGGCGACTTGATCTCGCGACGTGGCCAAGTCGCGAAATCAAGTCGCGACGTAACGGCCTGGCCAGACTGAAACTTTTGTCCTGTAGCGTGACAGCTGGCGCGACCCTTCAGCTTCCTAGTGTGCCTCTCACGTGCCTGCCTTTCGCGGCTTGCCAGTCGCGAACCACCCGTTAGTCCTAGTCGCGAGACTCTGTTTTTCTTGCACACTCTTGAGCTTTTCTTCACATCTTCTCACACACTACCCTTACAATTTTCCTACCTAAATACAGGGTTACTAAGTGCTAAATTACAAGCAAATTGGTCACGGAATAAAGCCAATTAGATGGTTGATTAAATTCAACCTTACAATCTCCCCCTTTGGCTATTCCGTGACAAAACTCTACAACAGACTCTAGACTTAAACGTGAGTTGGGAACAGTTGGAAAACTCACTCACACCTAATTCTAGATTCTGAAAATCTCTTGAACATATGAATAAGTAACTCCTGAAACACAACAACATAGCAATATCATTGTACACAGAAAACTTAATATGCATATGGAGCAAAATAAGCATGATCAAGCAAATATGAACATAGGCATAAAAGCAATAATTCATGGCAAGATCAACACCAGTAGTCACTTAAGCAAAAGTGATTACTATGTTCATTCACACAAGGAATGAACATTCGGACATGCAAAAATGATAAACTCAATTGAAGAGAATCATTTGCAAGTCCAACACTCAACCAATGCATACAAACATATATGCATCTAGGAACAATCCTACAAGGGCACAAGAGTGTTGTACTTAGGGTAATGCAAAGCATTAACAAGTTCCAAAACACAAAGCACACAGGTTGCATATGCAAAGTTTTTGCAAATACATGGCACAAACCATACAAGCCTACAAACATGCAAAAGTGCTAGAAACAACCCTCAAAACTTACAAAAGCAACAATGGGTACAAATCATAAACATAAACCTTAAAAACCTACAAAGGTACAAGGTACAAACAGATGATAAAAAATACTTCCCTTATTATATCACTCCCCCTATCATGAATCATAGGAGCTGTGATGAACTTGAAACATAAATACCTGTAACCTGAAACACTTGCACAAAACACATTAGACCCTCAAGGTAAAGTAAGTAATAAACAGACAAGTGTAATGTAACAATTAAAAAAGCGATCAAGAACATGATGTGAAACATGTGAGCAACTTGATCAAACACTAAACACCAAGACAAGGTTTTCTTATTAACACAATGTCTTCTTCCCCTTGGTATATGCATCTCCACTATGGAATATCTCTCCCCCTACGAATGTGCCCGAGAAATGGAATTTCTCCCCCTAAGAATGTGCACAAGAGTCATATAGAAATGACAAAACTTTCCGGTATACTACTCTAGAGTATACTCTCCCCCTTTTTGACACGAATAGACAAAGGGGTCAAGGAGAAAAGAGGGCAAGAGATGAAGGTATGAACAATGACAATGATGCATGAGGGGTGCAATGATGCATGAGAAAATGAAGCTCAAACCTAAGATGAAACGAAATGCTACAAAGCATAAGGTAAACATGACATGCTAGGATGAAGAAACAAGGTATAGACCAATGCATGACAAGGGTAGCAAAGGTGTGTGCAAGAGGTGGCAAAGTGCAATGCATGACCAATGCATGGAAAATGCACATGTGGGGCAAGGTGTGTTAAATACACAACCAATGAACCAAACATGTTCCTAATGAGGAAACATGAGAAACCCCAAAGTTTGAAACTCATCGGAGTCCAAACAAGCGAGAAAATGCCTAAGAGGCATTTCATCAAACACCTAGCGTGCACACTATGAACAACAATGTGACACAATGCATGAACACCATGAAAACCACCCTAAATACATGCTCTTTTTGCCACAAGGGGCCAACATCCAAAGCAAATCAACAAAAGAAACCAATCCCATACAAAAATTTTGAGAAAAAAATAAGTTTTCCCAACCCCTATGATGAAAATCCCAACCAAGAGTACAAAAACTCACCAAAACATAATCCAAGGATCCAAATCAATGAAATGAGTTTAAAATTACCTTAGAGATGTTAATGGAATGAAAAACCATTCAAATTGTTTGGGTTTTGATGTAAAAATATTGAAAGAGGGGTTTTAGAGAGGATGGGAGAGTTTTAAAACAAGTTTCCCACGAAAAAGTTCTTTAAAAACTGATTCTGGGCGTTTCGCGACTGGCGAGTCGCTAGCTGAGTCGCGAGTGAGTCGCGAAATCATTCTGTGTGAACTCGCGTCTGGGCTCGCGACTGGACAAGTCGCCAAAACGAGTCGTCAAAACTCGCGACTGTGACTCGCGACTGGATCAAGTCGCCAAAACAAGTCGCCAAAACTCGCGACTGTAACTCGCGACTGGTCAAGTCGCCAAAACGAGTCGCCAAAAATTCTGACACTTGTTTTTCAACCCAGAACATGTTTAAACATTGAAAAACAATGTATGCACTAAACATGAACACAAAGAGTGATAAAAATCACTTCCAAAATCATATAAAATGATCAAAAACCTTTTTGGATTGATCTATATAAAGTTGAGCACACACACATCACATTTAAACAAGTACAATTGAACAAATGAATAATGCATTCATTGAACATTAGGCATGTGTGTTGTGTGTGTGTATCAAGTGTGGAATAGTCCTTAGTCTAGAATGAAGCTTCAATGATCAATTCAACCAAGTCATACACAACTAGTACTAAGACAAGTGGTCTATCTCAATTATAGAAACATGCATATATGACCTCCCACAAGAACTTGATAACAATTCTTTGAAACTTTTCATTTGGCTCCATATTCAACATATCATTTGCCATTTTTGAGCAAAGAAAATCTCATTGTGAGATAGATGCCTGAAATTTTTGATATTTCAATTTGATGAACAAGCCTTTGGCTTTTTGAGCATCATACAATTTCATAAAAGTCACTTTCCCTTTTTCCTAGTCAAATACTAGTATATGCGACGGCTTTTGCAGCTCATTATCTCTTTTCATTTTGAGATTTACATTTGTTGAGCTCTTTAAGTAAAAAAAATAAAAGAGTGGGAAGATATATAGGCACAAGTCTATGCATGTATCAAAACCAACATGACTATTGACTAATCATTCATGACAAGCTTGAAGATCGATTTACAACAATCACACAAAGATGTCAAGATTTTTCCCACAACGATATAAGTGCATAAAGAACAAGCTAAGCTGGTAAATGCATAAGGCCATTTGTACGAAGGTACAAGGCAAAACTCACATGTGATATGTGCTCAAACATATACGATCAAACTTTTTGAATTTTTCACTTTTTATGTGGTTTTGGATTTTTACTCACACAAAACAAAAACATAAAAGTAAGATCAAAACAAAAAACAATGCATATGAATAAATGCAAGATGCACAAAATGCATGAAGATATAACATGCAATGCATGAGGGGTCTCACAAAGATCGAAAAAATTAGATTAAGGACCAAAAGAACAAAAGCTTAACCATAGGAACCCTTCCTCATCCAAACAGAATGATTGTTTGGAATGAGTGTCTCATGAGAAGTGAGATAAGGGTTGGAAGAATGAGAACTTGAGATGCACATAGTGAAGGAGTTAAGAGCATTAAACACTTTCTTTAACAACATGCTATTTTCACTCAAATTAGGTTTACTCTTTTTAGCACAACTTCCAAGAGGCTCAAGTTTCTCTTTTCTTTTGAGAGTATGAAACTTTGAGCAATGTGGTCTTAGATGACCAAAAGCACCACAATGGTGACACACAATATGTTTAGGTCCACTAGGCTTTTTGGGAAGGGATCTAGCAACAAGGTTTTGTTCACTCTTCAACTTATAACATTGAGGTCTTATGTGACCGATCACACCGCAATGGTGGCAAGTTGGAACAAACTTAGATCCCTTCAAAACCTTAGGTTGAGACCTAAACGGAGGCTTTGACTTAACAGCCTTTCTCTCCACCTTTTGATTTCTTTTATGTGGAGGAATGTACACCGATTTGTCCTTTGGGGTAGAACACACAATAGGCACAAAATTGGGTACCACAACATGATTGCAACAAATATTTTCACCCTTTTTAACAATAGGTTTAGCAATCAAACACTTGGCATGCATCTTAAGAGATTCATTTTTAGATTTAAGATTATCAACAAGTTTGTTAGACAAAACAAGTTTAGCATCCAAGTCCATATTTAAACATTCAAACTCTTTCATCTTTTCAAGAGAAATTTCAGCAAGCTTCTTATATTTTTCAACTAATTTATTGGATTCTTTGAGCTTAGCAATCAAATCATCCTTTTCACAAATGAACTTGCTCAAATTCTTTTGAAACTTCTTAGCTCCTTTCTTCAAGAGTTTGTCAACAACATCAATAGATTCAAGTAACATGTCATCACAATTATGAGGATTAACACTCATAGAGGCATTTTCACAAGCATATGGCATGTTACAATCAATAACATCCATAGAAGCATACAAAGCATTATCCATGGCAAGACACACAAGGGGTCAAGGATCACACTTAGGTATTTAAACCTGCAACAAGTGTACCCACTCTGATACCAATTGAAAGTTCAATATGGGTATGAAACACCCTTGAACGTTTAGACCCCAAATTAAAAAATTACCAATTCAAGCTTAATATCAAACGATTAAGGTGCGGAACATGAATATAAGCTAAACACAGAATTGATAAACAATCTAAGCCAAATATAAACATATCCACAGCAGTAAATATAAGGCAAAGATAAAGGGAAGGAAGATGCAAACACACGGACAACACACGATGTGTTATCGAAGAGGAAACCGAAGTCCTCGGCGAAAAATCTCTCCGCCGCCCTCCAAGTGGTCAAATAATCCACTAAAGAATGTAGTTGGGATACATGAACAGTAGAAGACCCTCCGAGCCTAATCTACCCAAGTACCTAAGCCCTCCAAGCTTCTTGCTCCAACGAGGTTACGCTGAACCTATTTCTTCTTTAGCTTCCCGGATTCCGCTATAGCCCATAGCATCAACCAATTAGATTGGTTCCTTCCTAACTGCTTCCCAAAGCACCAAATAAACCTTCTCACGGATATGGGTATGGTGAAAAAATGATTTGGCTAAGAACCTCTCAAGGATATAACAATGGAGAGGGAGAGAGTAGAGGAATTTGTAGAGACTCTAAGGTAAAGATTGGGGATGAGGCAATCTTGTTTTTCTCTAGGGTTTTCTCTCACAAAATTCTCTCTAGAAGCTCTCACAATATGATGGGTATAAGGGTGTATATATAGTAGGGTGAGAAGGGAATGCAAAACGTCAGTTTTTGCCAAACAGGGCAAGTTGGCGACTTGATCTCGCGGCTTGGCCAAGTCGCAAAATCAAGTCGCGACGTAACGGCTTAGCCAGACTGGAACTTTTGTCCTGTAGCGTGACAGCTAGCGCGACCCTTCAGCTTCCAAGTGTGCCTCTCACGTGACAGCCTTTCGCGGCTTGCTATTCGCGAACCACCCGCGAGTCCTAGTCGCGAGACTCTGTTTTTCTTGCACACTCTTGAGCTTTTCTTCACATTTTCTCACACACTACCCTTACAATTTTCCCACCTAAATACAGGGTTACTAAGTGCTAAATTACAAGCAAATTGGTCACGGAATAAAGCCAATTAGATGGTTGATTAAATTCAACCTTACACAACATATTTCCGAGCTTTCACCAACCTCTCCGATAACCACCACCCCAGCGGCCCAGCCTCTTCGGTCTCAACCCCAGTCAGGAACACCGACCACGCTGACTTAAGAATGATGCCTAGGAACGCTGACTCAACTCGATCTGAACATCGACTTAAGCTTGGGTTTTCGTTTGTGTGGGATTCATTTAATCGAATTCCAGCAGGAAATCTAAAATGTAATTGGTTGAGAGTGCACTAAATATAACAGTAATAATTCTCTCATATTTGTTAATGTACATAATTCATACATGCTAAATTCATAATTTCTTGAGTGGATGTTTATATTTTTAATTATTATTTACTTATTTCTTTATTTAAAATGTGAGAGGAGCGGTTTGTATAGATGATGTACAATAATGAACGTATGAGAATCAATACCGTAAATATAAAGGATTAATGTGATATGTTTAATGTTACATGATCACTTGTATCTAATTTAGAAAAAAAATGTACAGTATTATGTAATATTCGTCCAGTAATGTCTAAAAGGCACGGGTGTTATAATTTGGCAATTGGAAATTAGGTCTGTTGTGGCAAAATAAAAAAATATTAAATAAAATGAAAAAGAAACTGATACTTGGGTGGGTTTACATGACAGATGCTCTTCTAGGTAAGCTCGGAAAATTGTAATGATATGAAATTGGACTTCTTCCATGTGCAAACCTTTGGAATCTCTTTAAAACTTGTCCTTCTCAGGTTTTTGAAAATTGATTGGATATTGGGTACGTCATGTTCCCTTTCATACAACTTTTGAAATCTTTTTTAAACCTTTCTCTTACTATGGGTCGGGGAGGAAGCAAAAGCAGCGCAGTGGAATAGGAAATATCAACACGACTGTAAGGCTAAACAAGACTCCCAAGACTACTGTGGATAGCTTTTTATCTAATAAAAATGATATTAGTTTAGTGGTTATACACTTCAGAGAGATGTAATTGGTTTATGGGTGGTAGAAGATTTTGGCTAAAAGCACATGATATCTTATCTCCTCCCACATGCAAACCTTTGGAATCTCTTTAAAACTTGCCAATTCTTTTCAGGGTTTTGAAAATTGATTGAATCTTAGTTACGTCATGGGCCCTTTCGTGCTCACAGCTTTGGAAATCTTTTTAGAAATTGCCTTTTTTATGCGAAAATTATGTTTTGTACCTGGCATGCGAAAATCTATTTTATCTATTTTAACAGAGCACTTTATCATATACACAACATCAAATGTTTTATTTTTTACCACTTCATTTAATATATTATTTTTTTATTCTTACTCTCTTCACTTTCTTTATATTTTTCACCATTTCTTTCTTTTCTCTGCCACCAACCACCACCACTGATTAAAAAAAAAAACACATAAAACACCAGCTACCACCAACCACCACCATTGAAAACAAATAAAATTTCTTTTTATAAAAAACACTAGCTACCACCAATCGCAACCCATTAGCCACGAAACCAACACAACAACCAACCACTCAACACCACCACAACCACTGTCACCACCACCCACAGCCACAACCCCCAATCACCAAAATCATTAACAAATCACAAATTCAGACCCAAATCCCAACCAAATCACAAACTCAAACCCACAATTGCATCACCACCACTAGTCGGGAAAAGAAAAGAAAAAAAAACACCAATTACTGTTAGCCACTCAATCGGTCCCATGAAGAATAGATATTGAAAATCAAATCAAACCACCAAATACCCATGGCCACTGAAGCACATACCATTGAAAATCCTATCGGATCACCGAACCACCAAAAACCACAGTGAGGGAGAGGGACACACAAGAGAGAGACATCTTGGGTTCAGTTGCAAGATGGAGAAGAGAGGCATTTTGGGTGAGAGAGTTGATTTCATATGAGAGGGAGAAGGGCAGAGAGGCTAGGCGTTAGGCATGTCTGCGTGGGTGATGGGAAATTTTGGGGGTGTTTGGTACATGCATTTAAAAACATGTGTTTTGTTGTTTGAAAATATGTGTGGAAATATATGTGAGTGAAAAAGTATGTAAAGATACGTGTAATGTTGTTTAAAAACATGTGTTTTTTTTTTTTTTTTTTGAAATGGTGTACCAAACACCCCCTAAGCAAGGAGAAGCAAAGGACACAAAAAAGGAAGAGAGGCACGAGTGTAGAAATAAAATAACATTATTTTCTTTTACAACATTCAGGCTATTAGAGATGGCAGTTCATTGTAGCTAATACTTAAAATTTCTTGAGTATGACACTTTTGATGTTGTGGGTATTTTTAGTGTACTGAGTACTAAATTAACTTTTTTGTTATTTTAGCATGGTTAATGGGACAAAATGGGCTTCTTCCCTTTTCGGGCAAATTAAATAGGTTTATACACCATTTTCCAAATTAATTTGGGAAATGTCTCTATTTTAAAACTCGATTTATGATAAATTGAGTTAGACCCAATAGTAGCATTTTTAAGAAGCCTATAGTGATGTTTTAAGGCTTTATAGTGACGTTTTTTAACTCGACCTCAATGAAATCGAGTTATAGGTAAAAAAATTGCCTACAACTCGATTTCATTGAAGTTGAGTTAAAAAATATCACTATAGGTCCTTAAAACGTCATTATAGGCTCCATAAAACACCACTATAAGGCTTCAATTTTTTTTTTCCCTAACTCGATTTATCGTAAATCAAGTTTTAAAATAATGACATTTTCCTAATTAGTTTGGGAAATGGGGTATAAAACTATTTATTTTGCCCGAATAGGGCAAAAGCCCATTTTGTTCTGTTTAATGTGAATGCTCTTAGAGCATTCTCATCAAAGATTTCAAAAAAATTAGCATTTGGCATTTCAAAAACCAACTTTATCAATTTTAACACCTCACATTACAATACATCCAACATCAAAGATTTTATATTTTTTACCACTTCATTAAAATATTATTATTTTTATTATTTTTTATTCCCATTCTCGTCTCTTTCACTACCAACAAACTCATTGCCATTGCCAACACCCACTGCCACCACCATCCACAGCCATAGCCACAATCACAGCCGCCGCCACCAACCACAACCTCAACCCCCAACCACCAAAAAAAAAAAGTCCATCCCTTCTTCAACTTTGTAGCACGCACCCACACACATGAAAAAAAACCATCAGATTCCCATTTCTCGGCCCTCTTATGGAAGACTCGGATCTCTGTCTCCGCCCTCTTCGTTGTCACAAATACTTTCTGCAGATTTGAAGGCACCGTTAACCGCCATATCCTCTCTTCCTCGACATCAAAGCAAGCTTGAATCCCAACCTCATGAAAGGCGTCAAATCTTCATAGGTCATGGTCTACCCTTCTCGCAACCCAAAACCCACCCCAACCTCTCCGATGGCCACCACTGTAGCGGCCCAGCCTCTTCGGTCTCAACCCCAGTCAAGAACACCGACCACGCCGACTTAAGAATGATGCCTAGGAACGCTGACTCAACTCGATCTGAATGTCGACTTCAGCTTGGGTTTTTGGGTTTGACCATAGAGAGAAGAGAAGAGCTTGGGTTGAGGGAACCAACAGAAGAGAAGAGCTAGCATGTGAGAAAGAGAAAGGGCATGTGCAGAGATTAAAATATAATATTTGGATTTGACACTCAGCTACAGTGCACTGCTAGAGATAGTAGCACACTGTAGTTGGGTGTCAAAAATTTAGCATTTGCCTTCTTTGATGGAGCATGTTTTTTGTGCTTGGAGATATAAAAACAACATATCAGTGCATTTAATATCTTTGATAAGAATGCTCTTACAATGTTTAATTTTACAAGCCGACAAATGTCAAAAACAATTTATGAACTGGCCAAAAAAATTAATGGACTAGTTTGCTCTTCAACTTTATCCTTCTGAGTAATTTAACATATACTACATATTACTACAATCCACTTATAAATAATTTTAAAAAAAATATTAAAAACTGACCTGTCCGTTTGAGCGGGATTCATTTAATCATATTCCAGCAGGAAATCTAAAATGTAATTGGTTGAGAGTGCACTAAATATAACAGTAATAATTCTCTCATATTTGTTAAAGTACATAATTCATACATGCTAAATTCATAATATCTTGAGTGGATGTTTATATTTTTAATTATTATTTATTGATTTCTTTATTTAAAATGTGAGAGGAGCGGTTTGTATAGATGATGTACAATAATGAACGTATGAGAATCAATACCGTAAATATAAAGGATTAATCTTATATGTTTAATGTTACATGATCACTTGTATCTAATTTAGAAAAAAAAAATGTACAGTATTATGTAATATTCGTCCAGTAATGTCTAAAAGGCACGTGTGTTATAATTTGGCAATTGGAAATTAGGTCTGTTGTGGCAAAATAAAAAAATATTAAATAAAATGAAAAAGAAACTGATACTTGGGTGGGTTTACATGACAGATGCTCTCCTAGGTATGCTCGGAAAATTGTAATGATATGAAATTGGACCTCTTCCATGTGCAAACCTTTGGAATCTCTTTAAAACTTGTCCTTCTCAGGTTTTTGAAAATTGATTGGATATTGGGTACGTCATGTTCCCTTTCATACAACTTTTGAAATCTTTTTTAAACCTTTCTCTTTCTATGGGTCGGGGAGGAAGCAAAAGCAGCACAGTGGAATAGGAAATATCAACACGACTGTAAGTCTAAACAAGACTCCCAAGACTACTGTGGATTGCTTTTTATCTAATAAAAATGATATTAGTTTAGTGGTTATACACTTCAGAGAGATGTAATTGGTTTATGGGTGGTAGAAGATTTTGGCTAAAAGCACATGATCTCTTATCTCCTCCCACTTGCAAACCTTTGGAATCTCTTTAAAACTTGCCAATTCTTTTCAGGGTTTTGAAAATTGATTGAATCTTAGTTACGTCATGGCCCTTTCGTGCTCACAGCTTTGGAAATCTTTTTAAAATTTGCCTTTTTTATGCGAAAATTATATTTTGTACCTGGCATGCGAATATCTATTTTATCTATTTTAACAGAGCATTTTATCATATACACAACATCAAATGTTTTATTTTTTACCACTTCATTTAATATATTATTTTTTATTCTTACTCTCTTCACTTTCTTTATATTTTTCTCCATTTCTTTCTTTTCTCTGCCACCAACCACCACCATTGATTAAAAAAAAAAACACATAAAACACCAGCTACCACCAACCACCACCATTGAAAACAAATAAAATTTCTTTTATAAAAAACACTAGCTACCACCAATCGCAACCCATTAGCCACGAAACCAACTCAACAACCAACCACTCAACACCACCACAACCACTGTCACCACCACCCACAGCCACAACCCCCAATCACCAAAATCATTAACAAATCACAAATTCAGACCCAAATCACAACCAAATCACAAACTCAAACCCACAATTGCATCACCACCACTAGTCGGAAAAGAAAAGAAAAAAAACACCAGCTACCGTTAGCCACTCAATCGGTCCCATGAAGAATAGATATTGAAAATCAAATCAAACCACCAAATACCCATGGCCACCGAAGCACATACCATTGAAAATCCTATCGATCACCGAACACCGAAAACCACAGTGAGGGAGAGGGACACACAAGAGAGAGACATCTTGGGTTCAGTTGCAAGATGGAGAAGAGAGGCATTTTGGGTGAGAGAGTTGATTTCATATGAGAGGGAGAAGGGCAGAGAGGCTAGGCGTTAGGCATGTCTGCGTGGGTGATGGGATTTTGGGGGTGTTTGGCATGCACTTAAAAACATGTGTTTTGTTGTTTGAAAATATGTGTGAAATATATGTGGGTGAAAAAGTGTGTGAAGATATGTGTAATGTTGTTTAAAAACATGTGTTTTTTTTTTTTTTTTTTTTTTGAAATGGTGTACCAAACACCCCCTATGCAAGGAGAAGCAAAGGACACAAAAAAGGAAGAGAGGCACAAGTGTAGAAATAAAATAACATTATTTTTTTTTTACAACATTCAGGCTATTAGAGATGGCAATTCATTGTAGCTAATACTTAAAATTTTTTGAGTATGACACTTTTGATGTTGTGGGTATTTTTAGTGTACTGAGTGCTAAATTAACTTTTTAGTTATTTTAGCATGGTTAATGGGACAAAATGGGCTTCTTCCCTTTTCGGGCAAATTAAATAGCTTTATACACCATTTTCCAAATTAATTAGGGAAATGTCTCTATTTTAAAACTCGATTTGTGATAAATTGAATTAGACCCAATAGTAGCATTTTTAAAAAGCCTATAGTGATGTTTTGAGGCCTTATAGTGACGTTTTTTAACTCGACCTCAATGAAATCGAGTTATAGGTAAAAAAAATTGCCTACAACTCGATTTCATTGAAGTTGAGTTAAAAAATGTCACTATAGGTCCTTAAAACGTCATTATAGGCTCCATAAAACACCACTATAAGGCTTCAAATTTTTTTTTCCCTAACTCGATTTATCGTAAATCAAGTTTTAAAAGAATGACATATTCCTAATTAGTTTGGGAAATGGGGTATAAAACTATTTATTTTGCCCGAATAGGGCAAAAGCCCATTTTGTTCTTTTTAATGTGAATGCTCTTAGAGCATTCTCATCAAAGATTTCAAAAAAATTAGCATTTGGCATTTCAAAAACCAACTTTATCAATTTTAACACCTCACATTACAATACATCCAACATCAAAGATTTTATATTTTTTACCACTTCATTAAAATATTATTATTTTTATTATTTTTTATTCCCATTCTCGTCTCTTTCACTACCCACAAACTCATTGCCATTGCCAACACCCACTGCCACCACCATCCACAGCCATAGCCACAATCACAGTCGCCGCCACCAACCACAACCTCAACCCCCAACCACCAAAAAAAAAAAGTCCATCCCTTCTTCAACTTTGTAGCACGCACCCACACACATGAAAAAAAACCATCAGATTCTCATTTCTCGGCCCTCTTATGGAAGACTCGGATCTCTGTCTCCGCCCTCTTCGTTGTCACAAATACTTTCTGCTGATTTGAAGGCACCGTCAACTGCCATATCCTCTCTTCCTCGACATCAAAGCAAGCCCAAATCCCAACCTCGTGAAAGGCGTCAAATCTTCATACGTCATGGTCTACCCTTCTCGCAACCTCTGGTTCCGCCTCTTCGTTCCCACGGACACAGACATGGACATCACTTCCCTCCTCGTCGTCATCTTCTTCCACGACAACAGCTTCACTTTCCTCTCCTCTTCCCCTTTCACACTGTAAAACTAAAACACAATCCCAAAACAAAATCAAGACCCAAAATAAAATCAGACTCACCCCGATTTGAACCCACCACAAAACTGCACCCAAAACCCACCCCAACCTCTCCGATGACCACCACTGTAGCGGCCCAGCCTCTTCGGTCTCAACCCCAGTCAAGAACACCGACCACGCCGACTTAAGAATGATGCCTAGGAACGCTGACTCAACTCGATCTGAATGTCGACTTAAGCTTGGGTTTTTGGGTTTGACCATAGAGAGAAGAGAAGAGCTTGGGTTGAGGGAACCAACAGAAGAGAAGAGCTATCATGTGAGAAAGAGAAAGGGCATGTGCAGAGATTAAAATATAATATTTGGATTTGACACTCAGCTACAATGCACCGCTAGAGATAGTAGCGCACTGTAGTTGGGTGTCAAAAATTTAGCATTTGCCTTCTTTGATGGAGCATGTTTTTTGTGCTCTGAGATATAATCGTAAACTTTAATTTATTTTTTCATACTTGGTTTAATTTACTCAATAATTTTATTTTTTTTTGAAATTGTAATATGATTTTTTTTTTTTTCATTCCCAATTTATCAATCTTTTTTTTTTTTTTTATTACCAATGTTCTTGAATACATCTTTCTCAATGTACATGACCAAGCAAATCAATTGAGAAAATAAAACAATGTCAAAGTGTAAGCACCGGGGCCGGCTCAAGGCCTAAGCCCAAGGCCCCACTTGTCCCCATAAAGGGGTCTTAAGTCCCTCTATTGCATAAGCAAAAGACCCCAAAATTGTATAAAAATATCTTGAAATTGTAAAATGATAATGATTTTTTTTAAAGAAAAAAAATAGATAGGTCTTGCATTTTTCTCCCACCTCCAAGAAGGCTCTCAAAATATTGATCCAATAGAAATTTATTAAACATAATTCATGTAAAAGAAGGAGAACATGAAGTAAACAAACTAATAAATAGTCAAACCTTTGACATCACTATTTCCCCTAAAGTGATCATGCATAATGGCTTTGCCAAACGTGGTTTCCAAGTTGATAAGTCTTGAGAAACTTGTTTCATTGTTGGGTGAGATTGTGGAATGGTCTGTAAGCAAGCAATCGCAATCTTTGCAATGGAGAGCACATCACTTGTAACTTGATTGGTAGGGAATGAAAGGCGTTGATCCAACACATCGTTCAATGGCATATTATGGACTGTCAATGTCTCTGATGATGATGATAGAGATGAGATGAGATCTCCTGGATGCTTTCCCATGATTATTTCTAATGCCAACACTTCAAAGCTATACACATCGCACTTCTCACTAATTTCCATTGTGTATGCAAGCTTTGTTAGAGAAAAAAGATAAGAGGTCATAGTGACATGATTATATATGTGATTAAGTCAAAACACTGCTTGAAACAAATTATAAAAAGATATGTGTTATGAATATATTATGTTAGCACCAATATCTTATAATTTTAAGTACCGCTCTTCATTTGTTAATTATTTGTTCAATTGATCATTGTAGTTGGACAAACAATTATTCCCATTTACAATCTTTAATTTTACGAACGGGCTAAAAAAAAATAAGGACTAGTTTCCTTTAGAATTTTATTATAGAATCAAAGTTATCCCACCATGTAATTTTACATTTACTGTTAAGTTTTTAGACCCCTTAAAACACAACAATTGGATTAATCTAGTTTATTAGCCAAGTGATTAACTTAGTCAAATTATGCAAATCTAGGTTAACACAATCAAATAATCATATCAAGATCTAAAGCAGCGGAAATATAAAGAACACAAAGATATGATCATCTAGGAAAATCAAACCGGTAAAAAACCTGGGGAGGATTTAACCTAGCTATCCTTAAGGTAAACTTGAATCCACTAAATGAAAGAATCGAAGTTCATACAAAATGACTTACAAGCACCCACGCTCGACTTCCTAATGCTATCTACTAGTAGAACTTACTGACACAACCACGTGCAAGCTCCGAATCCACGGACTCCTTCTTTCTTGAATTCTCCAATCAAGTACAAGCGCTCCTACTTGTGTTTCTTTAAGTTCCAATGGCAGCAACTGAGTTGATCATCAATGTGTTGATAACATCTCCTCCTTGAAAACCCTAAGTTTTGTGTAAAGGAAAGCTCCTCTAGATCTCACAAGAGATTTACACAAAACAACAATATGAGCAACAAGGATTGCACTCCAAAATGTGGCTAGGGTTTTCTTTATATACTAGGAGAATTAGATCTGAAACCCTAATCCTTAATGAGCTTGGGCTGAGTTGGAAATTCTACAGAAAAAACGTTCTGCCCGATATTCGATCGATCGAGTCTGAGCTTCGATCGATCAAGACATGCCAAAATGTACTAATACATTTGCAGCCTCTCGATTCCAACTTTACATGAATTACACAACTTTGAGCAAGCCTAAACAAGACTAAACATATTTTTTTGATCATGGTTTGCCAACATTACACATTAGAGTTCAAAATACATCAAATCCTAAGTCTTTAGAACCTAACATTTACTACATGATTCATTACAATCAACTTAAAAACTGACCTTTCTCTATAAATAATATTTTTTTTTTTTTTAAATGCTGAATTGTTTGATTGTGAGGGTGCAATTTAATCATCTTCATGGGAATTAGGAATTTGAATTACCTTGAATATCATGGATATACAAGAAGATACCAACTAGTTGAGTTACAAAACTCTTGACTATATATATATATATGATTTCTGAGACAAGATAAATTAGATCTTATGCCATTATAGAAAATGTAGCAAAATTTTATGCCACATAAATTTGTATATAGTTCTATATATAATAAGTAAAAACAAAGGGTAGGGGAATGGAACAAACAACCTTGGCAAAAAAGAAAAGAAAAGGCATAGATGTTATAATTTGGCAATTGGAAATTAGGTCTAGTGGGAGGGGAGGGGGGGGTGTGGTGGTGGGGTGGGGGGAAGAGAAGAATTGTGTTACGGGACAAATGTCTTTTTAGGTCAAGCTTGGAAAATTGTCAATGGCATGAAATTAGACTTCTCCTCCAAATAACTTTAACCATCCTCTAAATTGAGCTAATTATATAACTTGGGATTTAAGCAATTACCTGATTGACATTTTTAGTATCTAGGTGATTTGGTTACAAAAAAATTTCAAAGAACATGGAACTCAGACATTTGACTACTTGGTTACTGCCGATCACCCCCAAAGTACCAATTTCTATGACATAGAAAACAACTAACTACAATTTGTTATTCACATAGCCTGCAGATTAAAATGAAAAAAACAAACTTACTTGGGGCCATGTACCCCATGGTGCCAACAAGTGAAGTCCAATTGGATGAATCAAGCTTCAAAAGTTTAGCAGTGCCAAAGTCAAAGATGTGAGCCATGCATTCAAGATCTAGCAAAACATTCTTGCTTGATATATCTCAATGAATTATAGGAAGCAAGCAATCATGATGCATATAAGATAAAGCATTTGCCACATCTTTGACAACACTGACACTCTTGATCCAGTCAAATGCATTTGCTTGTTCTTTACTATTTAGTAACTGTATCAGCTTCCTCCTTCCAAGTATTCATAAACCAAAGTGAGTGTTGTGGATGTGAACAAAAACTGTATAGCTTCACAACGTTACAATGTCTTATTTCTGTTAAGGCATGAATCTCACTCAAGAAGGTTTTTTGATTTGATGTCTCGCCATTGGGTAGTGGGTGAAGTTTCTTCACAGCAACAACTTGACTTGTTGGCAGCTCAGCTTTGTAAACACTTCCATGTCCTCCCACACCAATGCAATATTTGGAATTGAAATCCTCTGTAGCTTCAATGATGTTTTCATACACTATTTTCCCATCATAGCTCCATATTGCAAAAATATCATCATTTTGTATGCCTCCTGGCTTGTTTTTTGTTTTGCTCACTCTTTGGCGACAAATATGTGTAGCTCCAAGAATGATAAATATTAGAAATAGACTAGCCAATACAGGAATTAGAATTATTATCACAAATTTGTTGCGCCTTTTACCTGAAAGATTATGAATCATTTTTGGTCAAGCCTTCAAACCAGTAGCATTACCGCACAAGCCTTTATTATTTTGAAATGCTTTATATGGAGCCTCGTGGAAAGCTTTAATGTTGGGAATAGGACCTTCTAACTCATTGTAGGATATATCAACAGATGTCAAACTTAAACTATCATCAAAAGTGGTTGGGATTGAACCAGAGAGATTATTGTGAGAGAGATTCAATGTTTCTAACCGAGGCATGCCTCCAAGTTGTTGCGGTATCTCTCCTGTCAACATATTCCAACTAAGATCGAGATTTTGAAGAGAATGCAAGCTTCCTATATCAAAAGGAATTCCTCCATCTAGTTTATTTTTGCTCAAATCCAAGAACAACAATTCTGAGCACTCTCCAAGTTGTTTAGGGATCAAACCATTTAGATTGTTTGACGCTAGATTCAAATCTATCATATGGGATAGCATTCCAATTATTGAAGGAATGTCACCTAAAAGTTAGTTATTGCTTAATAGAAGTTTAAGCAATGACTTCAAGCGTCCAAATTCCTTCGGAATCTTCCTTGTTAGATGATTTGATGTGAGGTCAAGCTCATGTAGTTGACTTGCCTCACTGAGCTCAGGTGGTATACTACCAGAGATCTTATTGTTGGAGAGTTTCAGACTCGTCAAATTATGACACTGCCCCCACTTTGATGAAAGCTCACCATATAGGTTATTGTCACTCAAATCAATATAGTTCAAGTTGGGGTAAATTCCAAAGTCTTCATTTATATTTCCTTTTAGTTGGTTTCCATCAAGCCTAACTCTGACTAGGCCAGTGCAGTTTTTCAAGCTTTTTGGGATAGGACCTATAAAATGGTTATTTGCGGCCCCAAAATATACAAGTGATCCAGCTTGGCATACATGTTGAGGTAAATGGCCAGTAAAATTGTTTTTGCCTAGTTGCAAATCTATGATATTGGTAAAATTGTTTATTTCAAGTGGAAGGTGTTAGGTTCTAAATGTTTAGAACAATTGGCAAATTGTGAACACAAACTTGTCTAGATATAGATCTTAGAGTCTATAGGTTTTATTAGATAATGCTCAAAGTGATTCAAGTCAAGATTCAAGAATATACAAGTTGCAGGAAGAAAACTTCATATTCTGCCTGGTTCGATCAATCGAAGAACAGGCTCGATCAATCGAAAATCGTATCTGCAGAATTTTAAATCGGCCCAAACAGTAGCTTAAGCCCATTAAGGATTAGGATTTCAAATCTACTTCTCCCACTATATAAAGGAAACCTTAAGCCACGTTTTTTAGAGTTTTTGAGAAAGAGAGAGAGAGAAGAGTGTGCCTCTTTTGTATCTAGGGTTTTGTACCCAAACCTCTCTAAGGTCTTTGTTGCTCATATTGCTACTTATGTGAATCTCTTGTGAGATCTTTGAGGAACTTTCCTTCACATAAACTTAGGGTTGTCAAAATCTTGATGATCAACTCGGTTGTTGCCATTGGAGCTTAAAGAATAACAAGTGTGGGTGTCTGTAGCTGATTGCAGAATCCAAAAAAGAAGGAGTTCATGAATTCGGAGCTTACACGTGATCGTGTCAGTAAGTTCTACTGGTGGGTAGCATTAGGAAGTCAAGCGGGGAGCTTGTAAGTCCTTTTGTATGAACTTCGATTCTTTCGCATAGTAGATTCAGGTTTACCTTGAGGATAGCTAGGTCAAATCCTCCCCAAGTTTTTACCGTGTGGTTTCCTGGGTGATCATATCATTGTGTCTTTTATATTTCCGCTGCTTTATATTCTTGATATGATTGTATGTTTGTAATAACCTAGAACTGCATAATTTGACTAAATTAATCACTTGGCTAATTAACTAGGTTAATCTAGTTGGTTTAAGGGGTCTAAATTTCTATCAAGTGGTATCAGAGCGGGTAGCTCTTTTGTTTTAGATCTTTTGATCTAAGAACTGATCCTTGACCTCTGTTGTCATGGATAATTTGAAGTGTCTTTCTGATCATGTTTCTACTCATGCTTCTGCGGATTTTATTGATGCCTATGATGTTTTGAATAAAAAGGACACTATTGTTTCTGTTGATTTTTTTGATACTTTTGAAACTCTTTGTAAGAAATTATCTAAATCTTTGAAAATTGCTAAGAAATTTAAAGAAGAGTTAAAATTGGCTAATCTTGAAAAAGATGATTTGATTGTGAGATTAGATGAGTCTAATAAAAAGAATGAATTTTTGAGAAATCAAATTTCCTCTCAAGATGAGAAGATGAAAAGCTTGGAACAAGAGTTAGTTGAATCTAAAACTAAAATTGAAAATTTGACTAGTACCAAGCCTGTTGTTGATAACAGAAGTGTTTTTGTTTCTCTTAAACCTAAAACTGATAAAGTTTATATCCCTCATTTCAAGAGAAATAATAAAGAGAAGGCTTATTTTGCTAGGTTAGACAAAGGTAAAAGTTTTGATGTTAACGCTGAAGTTTCTAAACCTATGTCTAAACCTGCTGCTAGTGTGCAAAAGAAATCTATTTTTGTGCCTACCTGTCACCTTTGTGGTGTTATTGATCACATTAGATCAAATTGTTTTTTGTTGAGGCAAAAACCAAAATCTAAGACTAGATTTGCTGTTAGGAATACTGATGTTCCTAAATTTGTTCCTGTTTGTCACTTTTGTGGTGTCTCCGGTCACATTCATCCCAATTGTCATAAGTTGAAATTTAAGCATTCTGTATGTCAATCTAGGATATGTGATGAT
Source organism: Quercus suber (assembly GCF_002906115.3). Taxonomy (NCBI): domain Eukaryota; kingdom Viridiplantae; phylum Streptophyta; class Magnoliopsida; order Fagales; family Fagaceae; genus Quercus; species Quercus suber. The sequence goes on from NW_027070237.1 coordinate 263,322, forward strand.
ATTACTCCTGCCATAAGTCCATATAAATTGTTTCATATTCTTTTGAAAAATTCGATCTTGTTGGCTTGTGAAAGGAATTTGCAAGATTTCAGTCTCTCTCAAAAGATTTGTGTAATTCCTTAAATACACTCTGCTTCTCATGGATTTTCACCTACAAAGCCGAAGACTCGTGCTATATGGGTGAGAAAAGATTCTCCAAGGTGAGTGTTATTGACTTGTCCCTGATTTAATTCTTTCAATTATTTGTGGACATGATTTGTTTTTGTTTTTGTTTTTGGTTGTTTTGTTGATTTTAGTTTTTTTTTTTTATTAAAAAAAAATCCAAAAACATTGAAAATTTTCAAAAAGACAAAAATATTTTATTTTGTGTCTTGTTTTATTTTTCTTGAGGATTACATAGTTTTAATATCTCTCTTGATTTAGAACATGCTTGACATTGTGGAGATACTTGAATAGTTTGTGCTAAGCTATTTCTGATTTTATGTGAGTATGTACTAGGTTGTACATGTACTCATAGGTTAATTAAGAAATTGATATTTCTTGTTTGTGTACCCTCTATAGCTTAGTTAAGCATTGTCATGCATTGCATTTACATTGTTCATTTAGCATAATATGTGCTTTTTGTTTTTGGTCATATAATTTTTAAAACCAAAAAGATTTTTGTATTTTGTATTTCACATCTTGGATTTATAATCAAGGATTGACTATATTATCTTTACATAACAAGTTTATGTACCTTGTTTAACTTTGATGAGCTTATTTATTGCACTTGACTAGTTGAAACTTTGTAGTGCATGTTGTGTGGGAAAGATGTTTATAGTGTTTATCACTTTGTCTTAATCTTGAAGTCACATGTTATTTGACTATCGGACTTGATCTTTTTGAGAAAGGCATAAATAACCATCTCACCACTGTTCACTAGTCAATCATGAACACCTTAGTGCATATCATAAGATTTTGTGCTCGAGAAAATGTAGCACATGCACAAAAAGAACATAAGGTGTAGCCTCGGTTAATTGCTTAATACTTAAAATTGGTGTATACTATTAGGCTTGATGTCATTTCACATAATTAAAATTGATGTGTATATTATGAGGCAAAATTCAAGAAACTTACATGATTGTAAGCTTATGCTCTAGGAGATGTGGGAGTTATATGATGTAACTCTTTAGGTGATAGTCTATTTTGAATTCTATATGATGAATTTTGTAGACTTTGTGATTGATTGCTATTCATATATCACCTCACATGTATCTCAAGTTTTTGCTAGTTACACACACTACACAAGTTATTATTTGCTAAACTTGGTACATTATATTGTGTGTGATTTTGTTGTGGCCATCCAAGATTAAAAGTTCCTCGATTTTAATGCAAAATGTGTTTAATGTTTGTGCTTTGAGGACAAATTGATTGAAAATCTTGATTTTGGAAGATCTAGGTTGAATTCAAGTATTTTTGAAAAACTTTTCGTCTCATACTCATGCATTTTTTTATAAAATAATATGCTTTGAGGAGTTTCTGCATTAAAATGCTCTGTTTTCAAAAATCTGATTTTTCTAGACTTTCGATCGATTGAACCTGTTTTTCGATCAATCGAAATTGTGATTAAAATTTTTGGTTTGAGTCTGCCTAACTCGATTGATGTTCGATCGATTCTCGATCGATCGAAATTGAAAAATTTTCAGTTTCTATGTTGTGTGTGATTTTGTTGTGGCCATCCAAGATTAAAAGTTCCTCGATTTTAATGCAAAATGTGTTTAATGTTTGTGCTTTGAGGACAAATTGATTGAAAATCTTGATTTTGGAAGATCTGGGTTGAATTCAAGTATTTTTGAAAAACTTTTCGTCTCATACTCATGCATTTTTTTTATAAAATAATATGTTTTGAAGAGTTTCTGCATTAAAATGCTCTGTTTTCAAAAATCTGATTTTTCTAGACTTTCGATCGATCGAACCTGTTTTTTGATCAATTGAAATTGTGATTAAAATTTTTGGTTTGAGTCTGCCTGACTCGATTGATGTTCGATCGATTCTCGATCGATCAAAATTGAAAAATTTTCAGTTTCTATGTTTTTGACCAAAAATTTTTTCATGCATCATTTGTGTTTAGGATTCACATGCATTGCATTGTTTTTGTATCCATCTTGTAATTTTGTAGTCATCTTTCTCATTGTTTTCACACATAACATGCATACACTTTGCTAAATTGGGTACTCAACTTGATTTAAAAATTGATTGATTAATTTTTGAGTTTTGTACATTCTAGTATATGCTATTTCTAATGTGTGAACTGCAGAAATTATTTTTTTCTTAAAAGATATGATGGATAATCAATGTGCAAATATTTTCTCTACTCATACAACTGTTTATGGGTTACATAGTGCCATGTTTGCATTTTATTGAAAGAGAGAATATTTTTTTCTTCATGTGTATCCTTAACTTAGTTTTTTTTAAAACTTGGTTTGTGTCTTTTTATTTATCCCCACCCCCCTTTATTTTTCCCCAAAACTTATTTTGTTTTTCCTATTTTTATAGGGGGAGAAATTTTTTTTAACCTTTGTGGTTCTTAGGGGGAGTTGTTGCTCTTCTTAGGGGGAGTTGTCTCTATTTTCTCTTACTCTATTGCGTATATTTTCTGTCTACCTTCTGATTAGGTAGTCTTTGTCAATACGTGACAAAAAGGAGAAGACATAGATGACCTGTTTGTTTTGGTTTAGGGGGAGAATATAAAAAACTTTTTGATGTATCTAACTTAGTGATGTCGCGGAAGCCTGAAGAGAAACACACACGATGCTCTCTTGATGGACAGAAACTAAACTGTTAGTTTCTGGTAGTAAACCTCGAATCCACGAGGGGTTTCCCTGAATCCACAAGGAGATAAAACTGGAATCCACCAGAAGAAAATTTGACAAAAGTCTGTGTTTATTGATAATAGTCTATGAAAAAACGTTTACAGACTTTGGGGCCTATTTAAGGGCTCCTTAAAACTTGATTGACAAGAAAATATAATCTAAATTAACTCCTAATTGATACCTAACCATAATAGGAATCAAATTTGACCTAAAAAGCATTAAATGCACCTAAAAATAAGGAAATAAATGCCCTAAACCTAAAATAACGAAAATTACATAAAAATACCAAATATAAAAGATTACAGAAATTAATTAGAATATTTTGTCCTACATCAGACCCCTCCACTTGAAACAAACTCGTCCTCGAGTTCATCTTTGAAATCTGAAATCTTCCGCTCCAAATAAACAAATACTTCGAATGCTTTAATAACTTGATTAGGCTCTGAAACTTGAATTCTTCATAAAATGTTGCATAAAATTTCTTCTCATCTACTTTCAATTTATTTGCAACATCAATCAAAAATGGGTTGATAAAGAAATTAAAATTTTCTACTCCAAGAAAATCAACATATTGTGTAGTCGTCTTCAATAAATCAATCGGAACCTGGGGGTTGTGGGTAATGGACTCGTCCTCACCTTTGAACTCAATTGAATCTTCCACAACGTTCTCAATAATTACCATCTCTTCATTCCTGTCATTATTCACAATCAACTCAACCTTCGTTTCTTTGACCTCTTCTTCAAATTTTTGACAAGTGGTATTTTCAATCTTCAATTCAATAACTGGTAGCAAATCTTGATCTTTTTTAACCACTTCAAAATTTTCTTTAGAAATAGGCTGCTTCTTCTCAACCCTCAAACCCTTTCCTTTACTTGACACATGGACTTGGCTGTTAAAATTTTGGTTTCGAATATATTGCTTTTCATATGAATACACAGATTTATAATCAACACTTGTATAATCTAGTATATCATAATAGTCATTAGGAAACCATAAATCAATTAATACCTTTTTCATTCTTTGCCAAGAGCAGATTGGATGCTTACCTCGTCGCTTTCTATCAATTTGAATGTCTTCCCACCATTCTTCTGCTTCATTGTCTAATTTATTAGATGCAAGCCGCACCTTTTCTTCATCACAAATCTTCCAAAAATTAAAATATTCTTCTAAATCAAGAAGCCAGTCAATAAAATCCATCTTACACATATCTCCGTCAAAGAATGAAATTTTCTTGTAGTTAGGAGTGCGTCTTTGAATATATTGAACATTGTTGTTGTGAGATGATTTCCTAGCAAGAAGAGTAGCAATCTTTTGCTGGATTTCACCCATAATTTTCTGACTCTTTTCATGAAATTGTTGCTCATAACGAGCCTCTTCACGAAACTTGAGGAACTCAGCCCTAGTGAGGACTGGGTTGTTGACGTCGTCACCGCCGTCATTGTTGTGGTGGTTACCGTCTCGCCGGTTAGCCATCAGACCAGGGTAAGTCAAGGCTCTGATACCAACTGATGTCGCGGAAGCCTGAAGAGAAGCACACACGATGCTCTCTTGATGGACAGAAACTAAACTGTTAGTTTCTGGTAGTAAACCTCGAATCCACGAGGGGTTTCCCTGAATCCACAAGGAGATAAAACTGGAATCCACCAGAAGAAAATTTGACAAAAGTCTGTGTTTATTGATAATAGTCTATGAAAAAAACGTTTACAGACTTTGGGGCCTATTTAAGGGCTCCTTAAAACTTGATTGACAAGAAAATATAATCTAAATTAACTCCTAATTGATACCTAACCATAATAGGAATCAAATTTGACCTAAAAAAAGCATTAAATGCACCTAAAAATAAGGAAATAAATGCCCTAAACCTAAAATAACGAAAATTACATAAAAATACCAAATATAAAAGATTACAGAAATTAATTAGAATATTTTGTCCTACATCACTTAGGGGGAGAGTTAGAATTTATTTTGATTTATATGTTTCTTGTTTCACTTCTTATTGATTTATACTTATGAGTTCTTCATTGGTATATGTCTTTATTTTGTGTTATGCGAAATCAAGAATTTATTTTTGTTTACTTGTATTTTCCAAACATGCGTTTATGCGTTTTGTTTAGTATTTCAGGAAATATACAGGTTGATTCAATTGAGCTGTTGTCTATATTTGCAACTGATGGATAGTAGTTAGGTTGAATTTGTTGTGATAGGCATTTTTTTATTGTATTGGGTTGTTCTTGTATTTGAGCATTTCATTTTGTATGAAAGTTTTGTCACGAATTGCCAAATGGAGAGTTTGTTAGGTTCTAAATGTTTAGAACAATCGGTAAATCGTGAACACAAACTTGTTTAGATATAGATTTTAGAGTCTATAGGTTTTATTAGACAATCCTCAAAGTGATTCAAGTCAAGATTCAAGAACATACAAATTGCAGGAAGAAGACTTCATATTTTTCTTGGTTCGATCGATTGAAGAACAGGCTCAATCAATCGAAAATCATATCTGTAGAATTTTAAGTCAGCTCAAAAAGCAGCTTAAGCCCATTAAGGATTAGGGTTTCAGATCTACTTCTCCCACTATATAAAGGAAACCTTAAGCCATGTTTTTGAGAGCTTTTGAGAGAGAGAAAAGAGTGTGCCTCTTTTGTATTTAGGGACCCAAATATCTCTAAGGTCTTTGTTGCTCATATTGCTACTTATGTGAATCTCTTGTGAGATCTTTGAGGAACTTTCCTTCACATAAACTTAGGGTTGTCAACATCTTGATGATTAACTCGGTTACTGCCATTGAAGTTTAAAGAATAACAAGCGTGGGTGCTTGTAGCTGATTGGAGAATCCAAGAAAGAAGGAGTCTGTGGATTCGGAGCTTGCACGTGGTCGTGTCAGTAAGTTCTATTGGTGGGTAGCATTAGGAAGTCAAGCGGGGAGCTTGTAAGTCCTTTTGTATGAACTTCGATTCTTTCGCATAGTGGATTCAGGTTTACCTTAAGGATAGCTAGGTCAAATCCTCCCCAGGTTTTTACCATGTGATTTCCTGAGTGATCATATCATTGTGTCTTTTATATTTCCGCTGCTTTATATTCTTGATATGATTATATGTTTGTGATAACCTAGAACTGCATAATTTGACTAAATTAATCACTTGGCTAATTAACTAGGTTAATCTGGTTGGTTTAAGGGGTCTAAATTTCTATCAGAAGGGAACCAATTAGTTTGTTACTTACCAAAGAGAAGGTGGTGAGCTTGGTCAAATTTCCAATAGTGGTTGGAATTGATACCGAAAGCTTGTTGCTAGAGAGACCGAGTATAGACAAGCTAATCATTCGTCCAATAGTGGTTGGAATTGATCCAGAAAGCTCATTGCTAGAAAGATCGAGTATAGACAAGCTGGGCATCTTTCCTATAGTGTTTGGAATTGATCCAGAAAGTTCGTTGTCATAAAGATATACTATAGACAATTTGGTCATATTTCCAATAGAGGTTGGAATTGTTCCAAAGAGTTTGTTTTTGAAAAGGAGAAGATGAGACAAGTTGGTCATCTTTCCTATGGAAGCAAGGATCTCTCCAGAGAGATTATTATATAATAGTTGAACTATAATAAGATGCCTAAGCAATCCTATTTCCTCAGGGATGGAACCGAAAATATAATTGCCATAAAGGTAAGATATTGTAAGTTGCTCAAGTTTCCTATTGAAGCAGGGATTGCACCTATGAAAAAACTAGCTGAAAAATCCAGTTCAATGGGAGATCTCATCATTCCGATTTCCTGAGGTATGGAACCGGATAGAGCATTTCCATCTGAAGGAATAGGTGAACTACGTTGTGCAACTTCCTGATTTCTTGAGGAAGAGATCCAGAAAAGTTGTTCCTATCTAGGTAAAGACAAGATAAATTGTCACGCCCCAAACCCAAAAGGGTCCAAAGCGTGAGGGAAGAACCATTAAAAGCAAGTACATAGGAGATTTTTTTTTCCTCGACACATGATAAGAATAAATAACCATACTAAAATCTTCATATTACAAGTCAGAGCTCTATGACACATTTACAAACAATACGAACTACAACTCATGCGTCTCCAAATATACATGAAAATCTAAAGCTCCAAATAAATAAACACAAAATCACAATCATCTCTAAGATACGTAATCTTAACAGAAAATTCTAGGCCTATCGTGGCCGACGCTAACAAACCTCAAGAGCTTAACCTCCGGGAGAATTAGCTATGGCCTTGAATAATTTAGTAAATTGAGCACCAACAATTCATAGCACAAATCTCCCACTTAGCATAGTACTTCAATCACCACCAATAACTAAGCTCTGTGCCCGAGGTATAGCAAATTTATTTGAAAAACTGTTAGAAAATGGGATGAGTTAAATCCCAGTAAGTAGCATAATTAATAAGGGTGGGGGAAATGCAAGTTTCATCTTCAATAATAATAATATGACAAGAATAATTTAATAATGAAATACAAAGTTTCTCAAAATAAATACCTTGAAACTATATACTATAATCTGTGAGTACTAACAATATAATTTCTAAAGCCATAAAATCTAACATACGGTAATTTATCACAAATATATCATACTACCACACACACTGGTCAGGAGATCCACTCATTCACAACTGGCATGATATTGTCATCTCTGGTATGCAGACTCTTGGCCCCATGGACAAGAGCCTCACCCATACCTTCAAGGTTTTTCTCTTCACCATGGGCAACAGAGAGAGTGCGTCAAATAGGACCTCTCTTGCATGTGGTCTCTTGGCCCCATGGGCAGTAGCCTCACCCACACACAATCAAGGAACCTCTTCCCCCATGGACAACAAGAAAAAACGCGTCATCTAAAATGAAAGGGCACTGACTTGGATTTGATTCCATTGTCACAAAGACTACGGAAACCAAATCGGGTGATCACTGGAAAATCACACATGGCATGGTGTCAAAACCACATAAAGCTCACAAGTATACATTACTTTGAAACACATAGTTCATATCCAGGTAGTTTCAGAAAATCTTAAATAATCTAACTTCTACAAAGTTTGTAAGGTTTTCAACTTCATTCTTTTCAAGAAATTTTCCAACAATTTTGCCACATAACAAGACAAGATAAGCATCTTTAAATTTTATAATAAATCATAAAATCCAAGATTTCCTTATCAAAGATTAAATAAAAGATGCTCATTTTTCCATATCAACAATTCATACATTTCCCCAAATGCAATATCAAATATGATGTATTTTCATATATATAATCATATATATATATATATATATAATAGGGTCACAACACAATACTTTTAAGAAAACATACGTCCATATATAATTTTTCAAAATGTTTATGACCCAAAAACAATATTCATGAAACATGGTTATTTTCCAAAAATCCCATTAAAAAGCTACTTACCTTAGTAGTCCATTCCAAAATTACCTCAACCGGGCACCACAAAATCAACTAATCCAGTCACTAGGTCCATCACCAAGAATATTGGAACCTAGAAACACAATGATCAAACCTATCAATAACAAGGCCTTTCACAAAGTACCATCACACTTATCTCCATAAATCGTAACAATACCCTAAAATCAAACCAAAGGCCCTAAGGTCTAGCTTGCCCGTCCTAAGACAAGTACTCTTCCCAAGCAAGAACCAAACAAGCATCCAAGAAACTCATAGTGCTGACACAACCAAAACATTTTAAATTCACTATTGCAAAAATGTGCATCATGAGATAATATAACATACTCATGAATCTCTTTGAGTACTAAATAATATATTTAAGCCAAGATAAGATCAACCGAGGTTTGGGATTAATTCCACGATTTCTCGGCATTTTAGTATTGCTTTTAGATTCAGTACATAACAGGGCAGCCATTTGTAAAAATTGTTTGGTCAATGAAAAATTATCCGATTAATTTCAAACTTTAAGGGAACATTCCCCTATATGTATACAAGGTACCATAGAAAATTCAGCCCAAAACAATATTTTTGTAATTTATTAAAAATCATGCATCGCATCTGATTCAAACCTGTCATGACAGTTTTAGAAAATTGTTATAGTTGTAAGGCTAGCCCAAATTATTTGAGAATTTACTCTCACATTAAAACCACCAGATTTAAAGCATATTAAAAACAAGAAATCAAATCCAAAATCTCATATAAACAACTTATCAAACACTTGGTATGCAAAGGCACGTGCTCACACTTGCATAAATTCGTAGTTATCACTCCACTCACACCCACATATGCCAAAGTCATTTAAAATGCAAAGAACACACTTCCAAAAATCAACCCAAACTTCCACAAAATCTACCCACATGATTTGCTCAAGGAAACCCAAGTTTTTTAACCATGAAGAAACCCCAAATGATCATCATTTGTAAAAACCCTTAACCATTTAACAAATAAATCCACCAAATCAAAAACCCACGTACTCAATCACATATATACCACTCATGTAGCTTAGATTAGAAAGAAATCTTAGAAAAACTTGAAAAGCTACCAAACAATTAAGAGTTTTACCTTAAAAGCTTTGAGAGAATGGAGCATATGGGATTTCTAATGGGGTTCTTCGGTGAAATCCGCCAAAAGTGGTGGTGGATGGCTGGTTTACTAGTGAGGGAGTGAGAGAAGTAGAGGAGCTAGAGTGTGTTTGTTGTGTTTTGGTGGGTGGGTGAGATAGAAGGATAGAGAGATGGAGAGAAGAGGCAGCCGGTCAAGAGGGAGAGAGGCACATCAACATGAAAATGAGGAAGAAAAGGGGGGCTGACTTAAGTTGAAAAGGTTAATTACTTATTTGCCCCAAAAATATCTTATGAGTAAATTACCAATGCCCATCAAGCTTCTTCCAAATTACAATTAACAACCGGGGTGTTACATAAATTGCCCAAGTTTCCTATAGAAGTAGGAATGGGACCTGTGAGACTATTTATGTTCAAAGCGAAGACTTGAAGACTTGTCAGTAGGCCGATCTCAGGTGGAATTCGTCCCGAGAACTGATTGCCAAAAAAATCTAGATAAGAGAGTCTGGAAAGGTTACAAATGCTTGAAGTAATAGTTCCAGAAAGAGCATTGTTAGCCAACTCAAGATGGGTGAGTTTGGAAAGGTTACTATCAGATAGTCAAGGATCGAAGTACAAAGAATAAGAAGAATGGTAAAACGACACAGCAGATAGATACAAGTGTTTTAGTTCAGTAGCTAAACTACATGTAGTTTAGTTGTTAATTTTAATTCAGGATGTATTGCACGTGTGCTGTAACTAACCTTCCCACGTGTAATAACTAATTTCCGTATAATTTGGTTAGGTAGTTATGCTCTGGTTTGGGAGCTTAGATTCAGAGATTAGGGATAAATGTATATAAGGCTGTTTGCTGTACAGTTCATTCATAATATCAATTAGAGAAAATTTCTCATCTTTTCTCTCTTTCAATTTCTCTCTCTGTGTTAACATATCTCTTTTCATCTTTCATTTCTTTACAATCTTACAGTTACCAATCAAGTCAAGAATAGTTCCATAAAGCGAGTTTTTTGATAGATTAATAGTGAGAAGGTTGGGGAAGGATGAGAAACTGAGGTTGGAAAGCGTACCTATTAATCCAAAACTCAAAAGGTGTAGACCAATGAGACTTCCCGACTCATCGCAAACAATTCCAACCCATTTGCATGGGTTGGCTCCACCACCCCAAGAAGATAGGTGAGATTGGCTTTGGTTGTCAAGACTGGCTTTCCATTTAAGAAGAGCTTTTGTTTCCTTCCATTCTTTTCCTACTTCATCTCTAGCAGCAGCAGTTGCAGCCACAAAAGAAGTTGATGAGGAGGAAGCAAAAGCAGCAAAATGGAATAAGGAAATCAACATGACTTCAAGGCTAAACAAGACTTCGAAGACTCTGGATAGTTTTTTATCTAGTAAGGTTGCCATTAGTTTAGTGGTTATAGACTTCAGAGAGATGAAATTGGTCTCTGGGTGGTTGAAGATTTTGGCTAAAAGCACATGGAATTTATATAGGAAATGAAATCTTATGCTATGTGTCTCCTCCCATGTGAAAACTGAAAATCTTTGGAATCTCTCTAAAATTTGCCCTTCTTAGGGGTTTGAAAATTGATAGAATATTGGGTATACGTCATGGCACTTCAATACTCACACATTTCGAAATCTTTTACAACCTTTCCCTTCCTACGGGTTGGGACTTCATTATGTCTGTAAAGAAGGCCGTGGGCCTCACAACCCCTTTTTTTTTTTTATTAAATTAAAGTAAAAAAATAAAATCGCATTAATTCAAACAAGGACGTTCGGTATAAAACATTATTTGTAATTTATTCTTTTTGAAACTAAGATCTGTTTAATAAGTGATATTTGAATAAGTTGTATATTTAAAAAATGTTTTTTTTTCAAAGAATTCAACTAAAAATATTTGGCTCCGTTTATTTCAATGAAGTATCTTATGTAAAAATAGTTTATGTATTTCTTATATTTTTGTAGTATCTAAAGAAAAAAAGATGAGTTCAGATGAATCAAGAAAATTCACCAATGAATCGCACGATGCTCCTTTCGCTTCGTATACTAACCTGCGCGAAACAAAAGAGAAAACCTATCGAAGAACACCGGTGTGGTGCCGGCCAAACACCCTCCGAAAGTTAAGTTAGAAAGTATTCTCACAACTCTAGAGTGCTAGAGAGGGGTTAATTATGCGTACCTTGGCTTGTGAGGGTGTTGGGGCTTTTATAGTGGCTTGAGGTTGACATCCCTTTCTTGGCGCGGAAGTCTTTTCCTTATAGGACTCTCCTTGTAGAATCCTAGACGTGATGAATAAATCTCCTCCTTATGCAGAAGATCTTTACCAAATATATAAGATTTCCGGAGTCCTACTAGCGCAAGGACTATTTGGGCCCTTATGAGAGTGGGTCAAAATATCCCCCATTAGGGGCTCAACAGGCCCATGGACAACTAGCCCACCATCCTTCACTCCATCCATATCCGGCCCGTTCACATCAGGTCTGTCCATTGGAGGCCCGTGCAAATGATGGATCCGTTTATTCGGGCGTAAGCGGACCATATTCGGTCCGTTCAGTCACATAAGACATTCCAAGGTATTTTGTCCCTTTCAGTTGCCCCCTCACCCAATGGGTCCATCAGCAATAATGAACGGACCCATGGGGTGACGGATCTAAAACTCGATCAGGCATACAAGACACCTATGTCCGTAAATTTTCATCCATACATTGTTGGATCAGGAGCTGATGCATTAATGTGTTGTGCCAAGTGTCATCCTGTCAATGGCTGTTGTTTTGGAACGAGGCGTCGCTTCGTCTTCCGTGCACTCCCAGTATAAATATCAGTCATCCGCCCCTCATTTCCTCACTTGCTGCTAGAAGAGATTGTCAGAGCGAGTCCGTCACGTCTGTCAGAGCGCAATCCGTTCACTCACGCATCCGTCGCCCGTCGCATCTTACTCCAAGCTTTTGGTGAGTTATTTTATATCCGTCCTTTCTTTTTCCTTTTGCTCTTATTTGTACTCTATGTGTCCGTCGTTATTTCCAACCCCATCAGAGTCTTAGGTTTTGTAATTACATGTAGGCCATGTCTAGTGCGTCAAGTAACCAGTCGGTCGTTCCCGACGGGGCGGATTACGAAGGGGTATACCCGTCAGGTCCCAAAGACCACGACGTCCCGAGCGAGAGTAGTCCGTCATCATCTTCCTCATCCTCAACACATGAGGGCCTGGAGATGATCGAAGTCCAAGAGGTATCAGACGACGAAGAGCAACTAGTGAGGTCCGTCGTGGGGGTTGATGGACTTAGGGAGTTCATCTTGCCCCCAGAGTGGACGGTCCATGCTTTTACGTCGACCATCAAGGAAGGTCACTTCAATACACTAAGGGACCGCTACCAAATTCCTGACCACATCCCACTCCGTCTACCTTATATGTTAGAAAAATGTTATTACGAAGGAGTGGACGGAGTGGGCGTGTACGAGCAAGTGCTTAAGGCTGGGTTGAGGTTCCCATTGAGTTCGCTACACCGCGAACTCTTAAGCTACCTAGGCATATCTGTCAGCCAGGTGTCCCCCAACGCCTGGAGAGTCTTTATCGCCATAGAGGTCCTGTACGGAGCCATGTTGGACGGAGCAAGGAGGCTTTCAATAAAAGAGTTCCTCCATTGCTACCGTCTGGACGAGATAGACAAGTCGAGGGGTATGTACAGCTTTGTCCCTAGGAGTCCCGTCCTAAAAGTCATTTATGAGACCCCGGACTCAAATAAGGACTGGAAGAGTCGTTACTTCTTTATGGAAGGAGAGGATTGGATGAGTCATCCAAGGGAGATGGACTTCATGCCCGTCGACACAATTTGGGGCATTTTAAACTCATCTGGTATGGTCCGTCATAAATCACTCCGTACATTTTAGTAATTTGTAATGTTTCTGACCTCCGTCTTTTATGGTGCAGTTCGATGGCGTCCCCAAATTACACTTGAGGAATTCAGTTTCCTCGAGAGAATTTTTTCCAAGACTACACCAGAGGAGAGGACATGGGCCAAGCTCGTTAACCTCAATACTATTTACTGGTATTGTGACGGTCCCGAGCCCACCCCAGTAGCTTTAAAGTACGAGAAACAGACCCGTCTGCGTAAGTCCGTCTACCCTCATGGCCCTTTTTTTTTTTTTTTAATTATTATTGTTGTTCCTTAGTCCGTCATCCTTTTTCAGAGATGGAGGACGCAAAGAGACGAGCAGCCATAAGACTTCAAGCTGCGAAGAACAAACAGGCCGGGACAGACGCCATGGGGACGGGCTCCAGTAAACCATCTCTAAAGCGGAAGCTGCCCGTGAAAAGCGACCGTCCACCCAAGCAGCCCAAGGTCCCTTTGGACCCGGTCCTCGGCTTAATGGCTGAGGGGAGTAAGTCAATTACCCCGGCTAAGCACGGTAAGGGCAAGGGGCTGATGACGGGTCAGCCAGGCGAGCAGAAAAAACCACCCGTCTTACTTCGCGAGGATTCCAAGTATGCCTTGGAGAAGTTGTCGTCGATCATTACCACCGACGACTACGAGGATCTTGGGAATCACTCGACGGAGGCGATGGGGGAGACGGGCCTCTTCAGCATTGCCCAGGTAATTGTTCCGTCGTCCTTAGTCCATCCGTTCGTTATTTTTGACTTATATTCTGCTAACTTATTTCCGTCGACCTTAGGCTATGATCATGATGAAAGGCCTCATGGGACGGTGTCTCAACCACGAGACGACCATTGGCCGAATTCGTGAGAAGGCCAAGATGACGGAGGGGGAGCTGCTTGACTTGAAGGCCTGGAAGGTCACTCAGGAAAAGAAACTGAGGATGGCTGAGACAGCCCGGGATGAGGCCGTTCAGCTGGTGGAAAGTCTGAAAAAAGACTTGGTGGACAAAGACAATGAAGCCCGTCAGGCCAAAGAGAACGCCATACGCGAGTACCGTGACTCCGACGACGTTATATTGGGGAGCTGAGTCTAGTTTATAACGACGGGTTCGACGATGCACTCCGTCAGGTGAGGAGGTTGTACCCGGAGTTAGACTTATCCATCGTCACCGTCTCTACCCCCGAGCCGTCCACTGCCCAGCCCGCTCAGACGGAGGATACTGATGCTCTCTTTGATGAGGATGTCCGCGAAGCTCCAATGGATCATACTGCTGCGGACAGCAAGGCTAAAGATGTTGGGGACCGTCCAGCCGAAGAGGGAGACAGAACTGCATTATCTTAATTTGTAATAACTTCGTTTTTTTTTTTTTTTTTTTTTTATTTTTTATTACAAGTGTGGAACAATTTTTAACACCCGTTATGTTTATGGGTTTTGTATATACATTGACCGTTCAGCATGTTTATTTTATGCTGGGTCCGTTGACCTTCTGTTTTATCTTTGTGGAATGCATATTTTTATTTTCAACGCATTTTCATGCTTAAGTGAGCTCCGTCCTGCTTATTATGGTACCTCCTTTCATGACTTGCTTAACCAAGGGCCGTCATCCCTTTGGATGATTTGTGTGACTTGGAAATACTATTTGCTTTTGAATGGTTGCTATGTTCGTCATGTATAATTTGAACCCACCCGTTGGGTAATCTGATTGTTGTACCCGTCTGTCGGGTATCTTACTTAATTCCCTTTGTGGGGTCCGTTCAACTAGTGGACGTTATCCCGGGTTCGCTCATTATGTGGACTTAGTAGTAACCGTCTATTTGGGTTGACCCGTCCACTTATGGACGGCGCCACCAGTCCGTCCGCTATGTCCGTCAATTTCGGGGATAATCTAATTAGTTTGCCCATTATCTGGACTTAGGTTTTCATCCTCCTGGGATGGTCCGTCCGTCTTGTGGGCAGCCTAATTGGTCCGTCCATTATATGGATTTAAGTTTTCATCT
>NW_027070237.1:283977-294397 GCF_002906115.3 Quercus suber
TTTTTTTTTTTTTGTACAATAAATACTTAGAATTTAGAACTCTTATCTTATTCAATCTACTGCAAAACAAATACTTATAACTTGGAACATTATCTTTTTCAATCTACCGTAAAACAAACACTTAGAACTTAGAACCTTATCTCATTCAATCTACTGTAAAACAAATACTTATAACTTGGAACATTATCTTTTTCAATCTACCGTAAAACAAACACTTAGAACTTAGAACCTTATCTCATTCAATCTACTGTAAAACAAATACTTATAAATTGGAACATTTACCTGGTGCACCGGCCAGCACCCTAATCCTTCCCACAGACGGCGCCAATTGTAGGGACTCAATCCAATTTGAATTGAGTGTTGGGTTTCAGCCCAATAAGCCCAAACAATAAATTTATAGAGAGTGGGTTGACAGGCTTAGGTGCTGGCCGTCGATCACCATGCACAAACTTTTTCTTATAAAAAAGGCTTAAGTGTTTCCTTACAAATAGGGGAATGCTCCTCGGCCACAGGCCGAGGAGGCTTCAAGGTTCTCCTTCTCTTTTTCTTTTTTCCCCCCCTTCTTGGTTTTACTAGCTCTTCTTTTATAGTTTCCATCTTCCTATCTCCTGCTTCCATCTGTTGATCGTCTATTCGCTTTTCTTCTGGTTGTCCGTCCCATCGGAGGCCTTATCGGCACTCAAGTGGCTCACTCTAACCAACGTTATCCTGCCAAGGGGTTACCTCCCCATTAATGCGGCCAGGGGGGTTGGTTGAGTGCATTCAATGCGATAGTGACAGCTTACTTTGGGGTTAACCTCTCCCCAAAATCACCTTTGTCAGGCCGAGGACAAGGTATCCTCGGCGTGGATCTAGGAGAATAGGCTTCCCCCCATTCTCCTCAGAAATAGCTTGATCTCCTCGGCATGGGCCTTGGGCCCGCTATATGATGGGCCGAGGCTACCAGGCCCACGGACCCCACAATTATGATATTTTGTTCCATCCATAAAATTGCCCTACAAATATTTATTTATTAATTGTTCAAGTGACACCAATTACTACATTCATTTTTTTTTTGGCACAAGTTTGTACGTTTTTGTATTAAAATTTGTAACCGTTTTAGCATTTTCTTTATTAAAAAAAAAAAAAAGACTTATAGGCAAGTATAATTAAATGGATTAATTATTCAATATTTTTAAAATACAATGATATGGTACTATTCCCTCACATGAACTGTAGGTTCTACTAACTAACCTCATACTAGGATCCATCATTTATATGAATTATAGGAGCACGAAATCACTATATTCCAGGAGCACTAGCAGCCAAATGTATAATAATTTTAATAAGTTTTTGAGCTATAATAATTTCAATATAATTTTTTTTAAGTAGTTAATATTCCAGAAAATGTTTACTTTCTGCGCAGATTTGCAGAAAATTCTAAGAAAAGCACATTTTTTTATGCTATGGCTGGAAAACGTTGAAGGCGTGATTATCACATCATATTCATGCATGTCCAACCAAGGAGAGAGATTCTCTAAGTCAATGTACTTAAGTAAGGTATTTTTAATAAATTTAGATATCAATTAAATAATATTTTATAATTTTCTATTTTATAAAATTCATTCTTCTTATTTTTTAGATGAAAACTTACTAATTAGGTTTTTGTATTCAAATTTTACTAACACTTCGTTTTTCAATTGATAATATGATTAATCTCCTTAATATTTTTGTGACATAGTTGAATTTAGGTAGGGTTTTATGAAGTTTAATTTAGAAAAACTTCTTCCACAAAAGTAACAGTTTTGTTAATAAAATTCTTACATGATTTTGGGGAAAATCTAGTATTTTTATATAATTTACCATGTCAATTGATTTGTAAATTTATTTTCAAACTTTTAATCCTTAAAATAAATCTAAACCATAAACTTCAAAAAAAAAAAAATCTACAATAATAAATTATAATATGTGTCAATAAAATAAACTGTGAAGTATAGAACAATAAAATCCAGTTCATTAAAGTTGCTATATGTTGTAAATTTGTAATTTCACTTAAAAATATAGAATCGCTTAGTACCCTTATTCTTTACAAGTATAAGGATATATAGATTTACAGAAAATAAAATTAACAATAGAACACACACAAACTTATTTAATTTAAATGTGGCCCATAAAATAAGTTTAGAAGTAAGAGAGGATGTAAGTGATTTAAATCCTCTCATGCAAATATAGGGTTTTTATTTATTCATGTAGATTTTGGATTTCATGCATCTTATTATCGTATGCTCAATGCTCACACATCTTTGGAAATTAAACATGTTTTAATTTCTTCTGCATCATATAAAATATGAAAAGCCAAAAAGATTTTTTTTTAGTTTGATTAATTCATTCACATAATTTAGATCTAGGGTGGGATTTTGATCGCGCATCTTTGAGTCAAGGATTTTCATGCATATATCACATAATACGTCAAGGATTTTCATGCATCACATAATAGCTTGGGCGGTATAGATTTTCATGCATCACATAATATCTTGGGCGGTATATTTCCGAAGATCTTGCTGTTGGAGACTGTTAGGCTTGTAAACTTATGCCACTTTCCCCAAATTGATGACAGTTCACCATACAAGTTATTCTCACTCAGATCAATATAGTTCAATTTTGGATAAAATCTAAAGTCTTCAGTTATATTTCCTGTTAGTTGGTTTCCATCAAACCTAACTCTGACTAGGCTAGTGCAGTTTTTCAAGCTTTTTGGGATAGGACCTATAAAATGGTTATTTATGGCCCCCATATATTCAAGTGATCCAGCTTGGCATATATGTTGAGGTAGATGGCCAATAAAATTGTTATGGCCTAGTTGCTGGCTTATGAATTGGTAAGATTGTTTATTTCAAGTGGAAGGGAACTGGTTGGTTTGTTCATCAACAAGATTAATTCAGTGACGGTGAGCTTGGTTAAATTTCCAATAGAGGTTGAAATTGATCCCGAAAGTTGGTTGGCAGATAGATCAAGCATAGACAAGCTAGCCATTATTCCTTTGGAAGAAGGGATTGCACCACACAGACTATTAGATGCTAACTAAACAGTACTGCAGAGATCTTTAAGCAATCCTAATTCCTCTGAGATGGAACCATTTAGTTTGTTCACCATCAAACTTAAATAGGTGAGTTTGGTCAAGTTTCCAATAGTGGTTGGAATTGATCCAGAAAGTTTGTTCTCAGTAAGAACGAGCCTAGACAAGTTGGCCATCTGTCCAATAATGGTTGGAATTGATCCAGAAAGTTTGTTTTCGTAGGTCAAAAGTTCAGCCAAGTTGGACACATTTCCTATGGAAGCAGAGATGGGACCTGAGAGATTATTTTCATCTAAATCAAGGGAAACTCTAAACTAGAGCCCTCAATGTTCCTATTCCTAAGGAATGGAACCATTTAGAAGATTACCAAAAAATAAAAAAGAGGACTTTGAAGACTTGTCCGCAGGGCCGGCCCTAGGCCTAGGCCATTTGGGCCATGGCCTAAGGCTGCCTAACGTAGAAAGGCCCCAAATTAAATGAGGGCAGTAAGTTTTTTTTTTTTTTTTAATTAAAAAAAGAGTGAGTTATTTGCACATTTTTTTTATCATATATATGTCTTATAAATTGATATGTCATTGATCACAATAAATAATTCAATACTCATTTGTTCTTTTATTGAAATACCACATCAGTTTGTAAGTTCTTTATAGTAAAATTTGTAATAATTTTAGCATCTTGTCCACACAAAAAAAAAAAAAAAATTATAAATTAATAGAAAGACAACACAATCACCAATTCACCATTGAGTGAATGAAAAATGCTAAAACTAATATAAATTTTATGACAAAAAACTTACAAATTGATATGGCAGAAATTTAATTTGTGTCACTCAAACAATATAATAAATGATTGTTTTGAATAACTTTTTTTTATTAATGACACGTCAGTTTGTAAAACCTACATAGTAAATATCATTAGCTCACTCTCGGTGAATGAGTCTAATTAATCACTAAGAATTAAAAATAGATTTGAAATAAATAAAAAAAATATAATATAAAAAAATTAATATTATTTAAGTGATATTTAGATATAAAAAGGCCCTTTAAAATTTTCACTTTAAGCCTCAAACTATTTTAGGCCAGCCCTGTTTGTAAGTAGTCCTATTTCAGGTGGAATTCTTGGTGATTGCCAGGTAAAACAAAGATAGAAGAGTTTAGAATGGTTACCAATGGTTAAAGTAATAGTTCCAGAAAGACTATTGTAAGCCAAGTTGAGATGGGTGAGTTTGGAAATGTTACTCTACTGGGGAATAGTTCCATAAAGCGAGTTATGTGATAGATCAATAGTAAGGAGGTTGGGAAAGGATGAGAAACCTAAAGCGTACCTCTCAAACCAAGATTCGAAAGGTTTAGATGGGTAAGACTTCTCAACTCATCTCAAGTTCCAACCCAATTGTATGGTTGGCCTCCTCCATCCCAAGAAAATAGGGGAGATTGGCTTTCAACTTGAAGTCCAAATCTTCTGTCTCACTTTTCCTATTCTATTCTATACTCTACTAATAAAAACTTGCTACATGTCCAACCTTCTTAATTAATTAATAATTTTATGTTTTTCTTATTTTATTGACTAAAATTAAATTAAATTAAATTATTAAAATAAAAAAAATTAAAAATTAAAAAAATTAAAAAACGGAACCAAGCTCTAAAGCCTCCAAGAACTTCAAGAACTTCAACTTCGAATACGAAGAACATTCGAAGAGAAATCATCCAAATCATCCGCCTAGATCCAAAAGTTTGCGGGAATCAAGCCTAAAGTGTCCGAAAACACTAACAAAGCACAAATCAGTGAAGCTCTGCGGATTCAAGCCTCTAAAGCCCCGAAGAACTTCCACCATAAATCCAAGAACACGAAGAACACACGAAGAACACGAAGAACAAAGAATTTCTAACAAGCTCATAGCCAGAGATTTGTAATTCCGTTTTAGCAATCTTCGATCCATTCCTCAACCAAATTGAAGGATATTTTGTGTTCAAGTCACAATCACATCATCACAAATCCAAATCAATAAGTCTTGCAAGGAGATCGAATCAGAGGATAACTCTTTTGTAATTACAGAGAATTGTACCACACAATCATCAATACAAATTCGCATTTGTGACACTATTTTACTTGTTTGATTTATTTCGAACTAGAAATTTAGTCGTCTACAGATGGTTTTCAAATGAACCTACCACGACTCATCACTTGTGTTTGGTGAGCAGTGATCTCTGGGGTTTTGGCTTAAAGCCTATATTATTACTAATGCAATCAATTCATTAAGACCTCATACATATGAGATTTCACTCAATCATGAGCCTTAAGTAACTGACAAATGTCCTTAACATGAATTTGGGATGTGTATTTCCTGTATACTCTGATTTTCTGAGCTTCTGTCTGACAAGGCTAATGGCCTAATTATTGTATCAACGGAACTGAAATGGAAATTTCCATAGTTCACCAAATAACCAACCATTAGCATGGTAAATTAGAACCAAATGATTACTCCATCAGAGAGCATGGGTTTTAGGACAAACAGATTTCTCAATAATCTAACAAGAAATACACAGGTCAATATGGAAAAGGATCAACGTTTCTATCAAGGTCGGGAAAAATGATATTGGCAAGTAGCAACATTTCAACATGAACTTTAATTAGAAGAAAGCTTTTAACATGAAACATCCCAGCTAAAACGCATATGCCATAGTTAAATTTCAATGAGAAACTGACAATATGAACTCTTTAGTTTAGTACTGACTACATATTCAAAATTAAGGACGTCAAATTTTGGACATTGCCATGGATACCTTCAAGCCAGGGGATAGCACCCACCTAGAATTTAGATAATTCCATGAAAATGACGGTGTAGAAAGGAAAATAAGTCATCAATCAAAAAAACAGCTAAAAACTGAAACTGAAAACACTGCAGTAAAATAATTTTTAAATATGTAAATAGTATCATAGAACCTATTTTTAATGAAGAAGTTACTGAAAAATGATATTTGTGGATCTATAAATAGTGTACGAAAGTCTGCAAGAAAAGTCAGCATTTGCAGCTGAAAAAAAAAAAAAAAAGAAAAAAAAACTAAACTAAAACTTGTTTTGCACAAAACGCGGACGCAAAACGCAGTGCGCAAAGTCTGCAAGACAAAGTCTTTGAAGCAACCTGCTATGAACCTTCTAACTTTTGTGTGGTAATCAATGATCTCTTGCGTTAGGCTTAAAGCCTATAGTGTCATGAGATGGTAGTATCCAATTTGATATGAATCTTCAAACATCTCTTTGAACATTTCTCTTTCCCTGTTATTGAGTTGTCATGGGTGCCTCTTTTGCAACTCATGTGCTCTTCATACTATGGTTCTTTGCCGCAACCTTCACTTCAAGCTTTTTCAAAGCAAACTCAAATGCTACCTGCAATGAGAAAGACAAACAAGCACTTCTAAGCCTCAAACGAGGTCTCACAGATCCTTTGAGCCGACTCTCATCCTGGTCTGACCATGAAGATTGTTGTAGATGGGACAGAGTTCGTTGTGATAACAAAACCGGTAGAGTCACAGAGCTCGACCTATCGTATACCAGGTCAAGTGGTGAGATTAGTTCTTCATTGCTTGAATTAGAGTTTTTGAATTACTTGGACTTGAGATGGAATGACTTTAATTGTACTACTATTCCAAGTTTCCTTGGTTCAATGGGTAGTTTAAGACATCTTGGCCTTAATTCGGCAAACTTCTCTGGAGTCATTCCTCATCAGCTTGGGAACCTCTCAGGCCTTCTCTATCTAAATCTTGGAGGTAATTCTGACCTTTATGCAGATAACCTTCGTTGGATGTCTAATCTCTCTTCCATTCAAAACCTCGACCTGAGCTTTGCTAACCTTCACAAAGAAGTTGATTGGCTTCAAATAATAAGTAAGTTCCCATCTCTTTTGAAGCTATACTTGGCAGATTGTCAACTTGATAGCTTAAACCCATCCCTTGGATTTGTCAATTTCACATCTCTTCAAGTCCTTTATCTCCCCCATAATCATTTCAATCATGAGATACCGAATTGGTTCTCTAATATAAGTACAAGTCTCTTAGTGCTTGACCTAAGGAACTCTTCTCTGAAAGGCGAAATACCTCATGGTATTTTGAATTTTCAGAAATTAAAATCTCTATTATTGAATTCCAATATCCTAACTGGAAAAATTCCGGAGCCATTAGGGCAGGTTAAGCACCTAATAAACCTTGATCTCCGATTTAATTCTCTAAGTGGTCCTATTCCTTCATCCATTGGAAATTTATCTTATTTCGGAGATTTATTCCTTTATAAAAATCTGTTGAACGGCACCATTCCAAAGAGTCTTGCACTTCTCTCAAATTTAAAGGCGTTGCTTGTTGGATATAATTTGTTAACAGGCACTGTAGACGAAGGACATTTCACTAAGCTCTCCAAATTAAAGTACCTAGATATGTCTTTTACATCTTTATTCTTTAATGTGAACTCTAATTGGGTTCCACCTTTTCAACTTGAATATGCTTGGATGAGCTCCTGCAAGATAGGTCCTAACTTTCCTACATGGCTACAAACACAAAGATCCCTCAAAATTTTAGAAATGTTCCAGACAGGAATTTCAGACAAGGCTCCGAGTTGGTTTTGGAATTGGACTTCGAGCATTGAAATAATCGATCTCTCTAGCAACCGCATAGAAGGGGATGTCTCAGGTATTGTGTTGAATTCTACTATCTTAAATTTAAGATCTAATCACTTCAAAGGTCGAATGCCACAATTGTCTACAAAGGTCAAAGTGCTCAATATCGCTAACAACTCAATTTATGGATCCATTTCCACTTTCTTGTGCCAACAAAGGAATGTAAAGAATAAATTAGAGATTTTAGATGCATCAAACAATCTCTTATCAGGGGAGCTTTCTCATTGTTGGAAGTATTGGCCGTCTTTGATCCGTTTAAACTTTGGGAGCAATAGTATATCAGGTAGAATTCCTTATTCCATGAGTTCTTTAGTTGCACTCCAATCACTACATTTACAAAACAATAGCATCATTGGAGAAATTCCTTCATCATTGAAAATTTGCTCAAATCTTAGGCTCATTGATCTAGGTGATAATCATTTGTCAGACATCATACCACTCTGGATTGGAGATATGACAAACCTTTTAATTCTCCGTCTAAGATCAAATAGATTCAAGGGTCATATACCTCTACAAATATGCCAAATTTCTTCTCTTAGAGTATTGGATCTTGCAAATAATAGTCTATCAGGAACCATACCAAAGTGCTTGAAAAATATTAGTGCCATGACAATACGGGAACCCAATATTCGAGACATCTCTTTTAATTCTTTACGATATATGTATGATTCTGGATCCTATATTGAGAATCTTAAATTGGTTCCCAAAGGGAATGAATTGGAATATGAAAAGAACCTTGCATTTGTTAAGATCATAGACCTTTCAAGTAACAACTTGTTTGGATCAATCCCAGTTGAAATTTCAATTCTTTCCGAATTACGTTTTTTGAACTTGTCTCGAAATCATTTGATGGGTAATATACCAAAAAAAATAGGGAGCATGAAAGAGTTAGAGTCAATCGATCTCTCTCAAAATCATCTATCGGGTAAAATTCCTCCAAGCTTGTCTAATTTGACATTTTGTTAGTCACTTGGACTTGTCATACAACAACTTTTCCGTCAAAATTCCTTCAGGCACTCAGCTTCAATCTTTTGATGCTCTCAGTTACANTTTTTAAGTTGAAACATGAACCAAGATATATGTCTTTTAAGAAACATTAAAAAAAAAAAAAGATTTACTATTGCATCAACGCATTTATGAGGTCCCCGTTGCATTTAACTCAATTTTTAATTACATTAGTGGCCATTTAAGAAAATTTCAAATTACCATAGTATATCTTTGGTGTGATGGTTACTCCACAAGTATAAATGCTTGTGGAGTGTAGAGGGTAAGGACCGGAGTTCAAGTTTTCAGAATGAAGCTTCACACACATATACTTAGATTAGGTTATTATATAATTTCTATCTTGTATAAAAAAAAAAAATCCAAATTGATCACCACATATTATTAGCATAATAGTCATTCTACAAGTATAAAGTTTGTGTAACGTGAAGGACAAAGGCTGGGGTTTCAAGTTTTTAAGGGAGAGTTTTGCATATATATATACTTAAATTAGACTAGGGTGTAAATTTTATCTTGTATAAAATAAAAAAAACATACAGATATACTTAGATCATATTAGAGTATAATTTATATATTGTATAAAATAAAATAAAAATTCCAACTGAGAATTGTTGCATTTACAATATTTTCACAACAAATCATAGGTAGTAAGTTGTTATTAGTTCTAATTTAAATCTGTGGTGGGCAAAGTTTAGCCATGTGAACTTTTAACCTCACACAATTAATTTATAGTGATGGGATGCCAATAAGCCTTTGTTACCTTTGTTTAAGTGTGTTAAGCTTGAAATGAAAGGATAAGTGCTAAGAATGAGAATGAGACAAGGAAATTGTTAAGTCTTGGATTGCTTGTATTATATTCCCCGAGCTCGGTTTAAGGTACAGATTTTACGCTTGTTCTTAGATTACAATAATGTTCCTTTCTTTCGATTTTTTTTTTCTTCTTCACAGAGGCCTCTTTGCCTTATATAGTCACCCAGATTATATCTTGGCCTTCAATTTGAGTTCATTCTCCTTGATACTTGTCCCATCAGGGCCTTACTAAAAGGTTTCTACATCAAGTTATGAGCCGTGATGACACTGTTTAGGTGTCATTTTCACATTAATGCAACTAGCTAAGTGCGTTCAGAACATTGAATGCGAAGGTGATAGATGCTTTATTTGTATTCCTCATTTTCTTACTTGACGACAAGTCTTCATTCTCTTCCTTGGTTTGTACTCGATGGTCTTCAGAATTGGGCCTCGATCCCCCCAAGGACATGTCGGCATCCTCTGGGTCCTCGGCTATTATTGTCTCCTTGTGCTTGTGATGAGTTATTATATTCACCCCAAGGGTTCGCTATCAGTACTTTCTGAGGTTTGCTCTTTTGACATTGGCCTCTTGACACTTGTCCCTATTCTCGGATTCTCATCCTCCCATAAAACTCATTGTTGAAATTACATTTTTGTCAATTAGTAACAACCAATAACAACCTACTACTTAAAATTTGTCGTGAAATTGTTTTGGACATAACCTTTTATATATGTATATCTATAATTATTTTATAATTTTATTAGGTATTTGTGTATCTTACGATTCACAATTTGATATTATATACAATACAAAAAAATAAAAAGTCGATTCACGATTTGACAACTATGTCCCAATTCATACCATTTCCCTAACAATTAAATATTTTTAACTAAAAAAAAAAAAAAAA